>NW_027479670.1:0-81320 GCF_051014685.1 Ptiloglossa arizonensis
ATTGCATCTGAAAGTAGAAACTCGCCCGATTACAGCGGTATGTGTATTTTTTCCCTAGGCCATTCTGGTTAAGCGTTTGGAGCAGCAGAATTGCGAAAAATTTTTTGCCTTCTCAACCATTTCTTGGCTTCAAACTCCCATATCTCGCGAACGGATTGATCTATCCCAAAAATTCCTACTGCATCTGAAAGTAGAAACTCGCCCGATTACAGCGGTACGTGTATTTTTTCCCTACTCCATTCTGGTTAAGCGTTTGGAGCAGCAGAATTGCGAAAAATTTGTTGTCTTCTCAACTATTTTTTAGCTTCAAACTGCCATATCTCGCGAACGGATTTACCTAACCCAAAAATTCCTATTGCATCTGAAAGTAGAAACTCGCCCGATTACAACGGTATGTGTATCTTTTCCTAGGCCATTCTGGTTAAGCGTTTGGAGCAGCAGAAGTGCGAAAAATTTGTTGTCTTCTCAACTATTTTTTAGCTTCAAACTCCCATATCTCGCGAACGGATTGACCTAACCCAAAAATTCCTGTTGCATCTGAAAGTAGAAACTCGCCCGATTACAACGGTGTGTGTATTTTTTCCCTAGTCCATTCTGGTTAGGCGTTAGGAGCAGCAGAATTGCGAAAAATTTTTTGCCTTCTCAACCATTTCTTGGCTTCAAACTCCCATATCTCGCGAACGGATTGACCTAACCCAAAAATTCCTATTGCATCTAAAAGTAGAAACTCGCCCGATTACAACGGTATGTGTATTTTTTCCCTAGGCCATTCTGGTTAAGCGTTTGGAGCAGCAGAATTGCGAAAAATGTTTTGCCTTCTCAACCATTTCTTGGCTTCAAACTCCCATATCTCGCGAACGGATTGACCTATCCCAAAAATTCCTATTGCATCTGAAAGTAGAAACTCGCCCGATTACAGCGGTATGTGTATTTTTTCCCTAGGCCATTCTGGTTAAGCGTTTGGAGCAGCAGAACTGCGAAAAATTTGTTGTCTTCTCAACTATTTTTTAGCTTCAAACTCCCATATCTCGCGAACGGATTAACCTAACCCAAAAATTCCTATTGCATCTGAAAGTAGAAACTCGCCCGATTACAACGGTATGTGTATTTTTTCCCTAGGCCATTCTGGTTAAGCGTTTGGAGCAGCAGAATTTCGAAAAATTTTTTGCCATCTCAACCATTTCTTGGCTTCAAACTTCCATATCTCGCGAACGGATTGACCTAACCCAAAAATTCCTATTGCATCTGAAAGTAGAAACTCGCCCGATTACAACGGTATGTGTATTTTTTCCCTAGGCCATTCTGGTTAAGCGTTTGGAGCAGCAGAATTGCGAAAAATTTTTTGCCTTCTCAACCATTTCTTGGCTTCAAACTCCCATATCTCGCGAACGGATTGACCTATCCCAAAAATTCCTACTGCATCTGAAAGTAGAAACTCGCCCGATTACAGCGGTACGTGTATTTTTTCCCTACTCCATTCTGGTTAAGCGTTTGGAGCAGCAGAATTGCGAAAAATTTGTTGTCTTCTCAACTATTTTTTAGCTTCAAACTCCCATATCTCGCGAACGGATTTACCTAACCCAAAAATTCCTATTGCATCTGAAAGTAGAAACTCGCCCGATTACAACGGTATGTGTATTTTTTCCCTAGGCCATTCTGGTTAAGCGTTTGGAGCAGCAGAAGTGCGAAAAATTTGTTGTCTTCTCAACTATTTTTTAGCTTCAAACTCCCATATCTCGCGAACGGATTGACCTAACCCAAAAATTCCTGTTGCATCTGAAAGCAGAAACTCGCCCGATTACAACGATATGTGTATTTTTTCCCTAGTCCATTCTGGTTAGGCGTTAGGAGCAGCAGAATTGCGAAAAATTTTTTGCCTTCTCAACCATTTCTTGGCTTCAAACTCCCATATCTCGCGAACGGATTGACCTAACCCAAAAGTCCTATTGCATCTAAAAGTAGAAACTCGCCCGATTACAACGGTATGTGTATTTTTTCCCTAGGCCATTCTGGTTAAGCGTTTGGAGCAGCAGAATTGCGAAAAATGTTTTGCCTTCTCAACCATTTCTTGGCTTCAAACTCCCACATCTCGCGAACGGATTGACCTATCCCAAAAATTCCTATTGCATCTGAAAGTAGAAACTCGCCCGATTACAGCGGTATGTGTATTTTTTCCCTAGGCCATTCTGGTTAAGCGTTTGGAGCAGCAGAATTGCGAAAAATTTTTTGCCTTCTCAACCATTTCTTGGCTTCAAACTCCCATATCTCGCGAACGGATTGACCTATCCCAAAAATTCCTACTGCATCTGAAAGTAGAAACTCGCCCGATTACAGCGGTACGTGTATTTTTTCCCTACTCCATTCTGGTTAAGCGTTTGGAGCAGCAGAATTGCGAAAAATTTGTTGTCTTCTCAACTATTTTTTAGCTTCAAACTGCCATATCTCGCGAACGGATTTACCTAACCCAAAAATTCCTATTGCATCTGAAAGTAGAAACTCGCCCGATTACAACGGTATGTGTATTTTTTCCCTAGGCCATTCTGGTTAAGCGTTTGGAGCAGCAGAAGTGCGAAAAATTTGTTGTCTTCTCCACTATTTTTTAGCTTCAAACTCCCATATCTCGCGAACGGATTGACCTAACCCAAAAATTCCTGTTGCATCTGAAAGTAGAAACTCGCCCGATTACAACGGTATGTGTATTTTTTCCCTAGTCCATTCTGGTTAGGCGTTAGGAGCAGCAGAATTGCGAAAAATTTTTTGCCTTCTCAACCATTTCTTGGCTTCAAACTCCCATATCTCGCGAACGGATTGACCTAACCCAAAAATTCCTATTGCATCTAAAAGTAGAAACTCGCCCGATTACAACGGTATGTGTATTTTTTTCCCTAGGCCATTCTGGTTAAGCGTTTGGAGCAGCAGAATTGCGAAAAATGTTTTGCCTTCTCAACCATTTCTTGGCTTCAAACTCCCATATCTCGCGAACGGATTGACCTATCCCAAAAATTCCTATTGCATCTGAAAGTAGAAACTCGCCCGATTACAACGGTATGTGTATTTTTTCCCTAGGCCATTCTGGTTAAGCGTTTGGAGCAGCAGAAGTGCGAAAAATTTGTTGTCTTCTCAACTATTTTTTAGTTTCAAACTCCCATATGTCGCGAACGGATTGACCTAACCCAAAAATTCCTGTTGCATCTGAAAGTAGAAACTCGCCCGATTACAACGATATGTGTATTTTTTCCCTAGTCCATTCTGGTTAGGCGTTAGGAGCAGCAGAATTGCGAAAAATTTTTTGCCTTCTCAACCATTTCTTGGCTTCAAACTCCCATATCTCGCGAACGGATTGACCTAACCCAAAAATTCCTATTGCATCTAAAAGTAGAAACTCGCCCGATTACAACGGTATGTGTATTTTTTCCCTAGGCCATTCTGGTTAAGCGTTTGGAGCAGCAGAATTGCGAAAAATGTTTTGCCTTCTCAACCATTTCTTGGCTTCAAACTCCCATATCTCGCGAACGGATTGACCTATCCCAAAAATTCCTATTGCATCTGAAAGTAGAAACTCGCCCGATTACAGCGGTATGTGTATTTTTTCCCTAGGCCATTCTGGTTAAGCGTTTGGAGCAGCAGAATTGCGAAAAATTTTTTGCCTTCTCAACCATTTCTTGGCTTCAAACTCCCATATCTCGCGAACGGATTTACCTAACCCAAAAATTCCTATTGCATCTGAAAGTAGAAACTCGCCCGATTACAACGGTATGTGTATTTTTTCCCTAGGCCATTCTGGTTAAGCGTTTGGAGCAGCAGAAGTGCGAAAAATTTGTTGTCTTCTCAACTATTTTTTAGCTTCAAACTCCCATATCTCGCGAACGGATTGACCTAACCCAAAAATTCCTGTTGCATCTGAAAGTAGAAACTCGCCCGATTACAACGGTATGTGTATTTTTTCCCTAGTCCATTCTGGTTAGGCGTTAGGAGCAGCAGAATTGCGAAAAATTTTTTGCCTTCTCAACCATTTCTTGGATTCAAACTCCCATATCTCGCGAACGGATTGACCTAACCCAAAAATTCCTATTGCACCTAAAAGTAGAAACTCGCCCGATTACAACGGTATGTGTATTTTTTCCCTAGGCCATTCTGGTTAAGCGTTTGGAGCAGCAGAATTGCGAAAAATTTGTTGCCGTCTCAACCATTTCTTGGCTTCAAACTCCCATATCTCGCGAATGGATTGACCAAACCCAAAAATTCCTGTTGCTTGTGAAATTAGAAACTCTCCCGATTACAACGGTATGTGTATTTTTTCACTAGCCCATTCTGGTTAAGCGTTTGGAGCAGCAGAATTGCGAAAAATTTGTTGTCTTGTCATCCATTTCTTAGCTTCAAAGCCCAATATCTCGCGAACGGATTAACCTAACCCAAAAATTCCTATTGCATCTGAAAGTAGAAACTCGCCCGATTACAACGGTATGTGTATTTTTTCCCTAGGCCATTCTGGTTAAGCGTTTGGAGCAGCAGAATTTCGAAAAATTTTTTGCCATCTCAACCATTTCTTGGCTTCAAACTTCCATATCTCGCGAACGGATTGACCTAACCCAAAAATTCCTATTGCATCTGAAAGTAGAAACTCGCCCGATTACAACGGTATGTGTATTTTTTCCCTAGGCCATTCTGGTTAAGCGTTTGGAGCAGCAGAATTGCGAAAAATTTTTTGCCTTCTCAACCATTTCTTGGCTTCAAACTCCCATATCTCGCGAACGGATTGACCTATCCCAAAAATTCCTACTGCATCTGAAAGTAGAAACTCGCCCGATTACAGCGGTACGTGTATTTTTTCCCTACTCCATTCTGGTTAAGCGTTTGGAGCAGCAGAATTGCGAAAAATTTGTTGTCTTCTCAAATATTTTTTGGCTTCAAACTCCCATATCTCGCGAACGGATTTACCTAACCCAAAAATTCCTATTGCATCTGAAAGTAGAAACTCGCCCGATTACAACGGTATGTGTATTTTTTCCCTAGGCCATTCTGGTTAAGCGTTTGGAGCAGCAGAAGTGCGAAAAATTTGTTGTCTTCTCAACTATTTTTTAGTTTCAAACTCCCATATGTCGCGAACGGATTGACCTAACCCAAAAATTCCTGTTGCATCTGAAAGTAGAAACTCGCCCGATTACAACGATATGTGTATTTTTTCCCTAGTCCATTCTGGTTAGGCGTTAGGAGCAGCAGAATTGCGAAAAATTTTTTGCCTTCTCAACCATTTCTTGGCTTCAAACTCCCATATCTCGCGAACGGATTGACCTAACCCAAAAATTCATATTGCATCTAAAAGTAGAAACTCGCCCGATTACAACGGTATGTGTATTTTTTCCCTAGGCCATTCTGGTTAAGCGTTTGGAGCAGCAGAATTGCGAAAAATGTTTTGCCTTCTCAACCATTTCTTGGCTTCAAACTCCCATATCTCGCGAACGGATTGACCTATCCCAAAAATTCCTATTGCATCTGAAAGTAGAAACTCGCCCGATTACAGCGGTATGTGTATTTTTTCCCTAGGCCATTCTGGTTAAGCGTTTGGAGCAGCAGAATTGCGAAAAATTTTTTGCCTTCTCAACCATTTCTTGGCTTCAAACTCCCATATCTCGCGAACGGATTGACCTATCCCAAAAATTCCTACTGCATCTGAAAGTAGAAACTCGCCCGATTACAGCGGTACGTGTATTTTTTCCCTACTCCATTCTGGTTAAGCGTTTGGAGCAGCAGAATTGCGAAAAATTTGTTGTCTTCTCAACTATTTTTTAGTTTCAAGCTCCCATATCTCGCGAACGGATTTACCTAACCCAAAAATTCCTATTGCATCTGAAAGTAGAAACTCGCCCGATTACAACGGTATGTGTATTTTTTCCCTAGGCCATTCTGGTTAAGCGTTTGGAGCAGCAGAAGTGCGAAAAATTTGTTGTCTTCTCAACTATTTTTTAGCTTCAAACTCCCATATCTCGCGAACGGATTGACCTAACCCAAAAATTCCTGTTGCATCTGAAAGTAGAAACTCGCCCGATTACAACGGTATGTGTATTTTTTCCCTAGTCCATTCTGGTTAGGCGCTTCGAGCAGCAGTATTGCGAAAAATTTTTCGCCTTCTCAACCATTTCTTGGCTTCAAACTCCCATATCTCGCGAACGGATTGACCTAACCCAAAAATTCCTGTTGCGTCTGAAAGTAGAAACTCGCCGATTACAACGGTGTGTGTATGTTTTCCCTAGCCCATTCTGGTTAAGCGTTTGGTGAAGCAGAATTGCGAAAAATTTGTTGTCTTCTAAACAATTTCTTAGCTTCAAACTCCCATATCTCGCGAACGGATTGACTTAACCGAAAAATTCCTATTGCGTCTGAAAGTAGAAACTCGCCCGATTACAACGGTACGTGTATTTTTCCCCTAGGCCATTCTGGTTAAGCGATTGGAGCAGCAGAATTGCGAAAAATTTGTTGTCTTGTCAACCATTTCTTAGCTTCAAAGTCCCATATCTCGCGAACGGATTGACCTAACCCAAAAATTCCTATTGCATTTGAAAGTAGAAACTCGCCCGATTACAACGGTACGTGTATTTTTCACCTAGGCCATTCTGGTTAAGCGATTGGAGCAGCAGAAGTGCGAAAAATTTGTTGTCTTGTCAACCATTTCTTAGCTTCAAAGTCCCTTATCTCGCGAACGAATTGACCGAACCCAAAAATTCCAATTGTAACTGAATGTAGAAACTCGCCCGATTACAACGGTATGTGTATTTTTTCCCTAGGCCATTCTTGTTAAGAGTTTGGAGCAGCAGAATTGCGAAAAATTTGTTGTCTTCTCAACCATTTCTTAGCTTCAAAGTCCCATATCTCGCGAACGGATTGAACTAACCCAAAAATTCCTTATGCATCTGAAAGTAGAAACTCGCCCGATTACAACGGTACGTGTATTTTTCCCCTAGGGCATTCTGGTTAAGCGATTGGAGCAACAGAAGTGCGAAAAATTTGTTGTCTTGTCAACCATTTCTTAGCTTCAAAGTCCCATATCTAGGCGAACAGATTGACCGAACCCAAAAATTCCTATTGTAACTGAATGTAGAAACTCAACCGATTACAACGGTATGTGTATTTTTTCCCTAGGCCATTCTGGTTAAGCGTTTGGAGCAGCAGAATTGCGAAAAATTTGTTGCCTTCTCAACCATTTCTTGGCTTCAAACTCCCATATCTCGCGAATGGATTGACCAAACCCAAAAATTCCTGTTGCTTGTGAAATTAGAAACTCTCCCGATTACAACGGTATGTGTATTTTTTCACTAGCCCATTCTGGTTAAGCGTATGGAGCAGCAGAATTGCGAAAAATTTGTTGTCTTGTCATCCATTTCTTACCTTCAAAGCCCCATATCTCGCGAACGGATTGACCAAACCCAAAAATTCCTTCTGCGTCTGAAAGTAGAAACTCGCCCGATTACAACGGTATGCGTATTTTTTCCCTAGGCCATTCTAGTTGAGCGTTTGGAGCAGCAGAAATGCGGAAAAATTTTTTGCCTTCTCAACCATTTCTTGGCTTCAAACTCCCATATCTCGCGAACGGATTGTCCTAACCCAAAAATTCCTATTGCATCTGAAAGTAGAAACTCGCCCGATTACAACGGTATGTGTATTTTTTCCCTAGGGCATTCTGGTTAAGCGTTTGGAGCAGCAGAATTGCGAAAAATTTTTTGCCTTCTCAACCATTTCTTGGCTTCAAACTCCCATATCTCGCGAACGGATTGACCTAACCCAAAAATTCCTGTTGCGTCTGAAAGTAGAAACTCGCCCGATTACAACGGTATGTGTATTTTTTCCCTAGGCCATTCTGGTTAAGCGTTTGGAGCAGCAGAAGTGCGAAAAATTTGTTGTCTTCTCAACCATTTCTTAGCTTCAAACTCCCATATCTCGCGAACGGATTTTCCTAACCCAAAAATTCCTATTGCATTTGAAAGTAGAAACTCGCCCGATTACAACGGTACGTATATTTTTCCCCTAGGCCATTCTGGTTAAGCGATTGGAGCAGCAGAAGTGCGAAAAATTTGTTGTCTTGTCAACCATTCCTTAGCTTCAAAGTCCCATATCTCGCGTACGGATTGACCGAACCCAAAAATTCCTATTGTAACTGAAAGTAGAAACTCGCCCGATTACAACGGTATGTGTATTCTTTCCCTAGGGCATTCTGGTTAAGCGTTTGGAGCAGCAGATTTGCGAAAAATTTGTTGTCTTCTCGAACATTTCTTAGCTTCAAAGTCCCATATCTCGCGAACGGATTGACCAAACCCAAAAATTCCTTCTGCGTCTGAAAGTAGAAACTCGCCCGATTACAACGGTATGTGTATTTTTTCCCTAGGGCATTCTGGTTAAGCGTTTGGAGCAGCAGAATTGCGAAAAATTTTTTGCCTTCTCAACCATTTCTTGGCTTCAAACTCCCATATCTCGCGAACGGATTGACCTAACCCAAAAATTCCTGTTGCGTCTGAAAGTAGAAACTCGCCCGATTACAACGGTATGTGTATTTTTTCCCTAGGGCATTCTGGTTAAGCGTTTGGAGCAGCAGAATTGCGAAAAATTTGTTGTCTTCTCATCCATTTCTAAGCTTCAAAGCCCCATATCTCGCGAACGGATTGACCAAACCCAAAAATTCCTTCTGCGTCTGAAAGTAGAAACTCGCCCGATTACAACGGTATGCGTATTTTTTCCCTAGGCCATTCTGGTTAAGCGTTTGGAGCAGCAGATTTGCGAAAAATTTGTTGTCTTCTCGACCATTTCTTAGCTTCAAAGTCCCATATCTCGCGAACGGATTGACCAAACCCAAAAATTCCTTCTGCGTCTGAAAGTAGAAACTCGCCCGATTACAACGGTATGCGTATTTTTTCCCTAGGCCATTCTGGTTAAGCGTTTGGAGCAGCAGAATTGCGAAAAATTTGTTGTTTTCTCAACCATTTCTTAGCTTCAAACTCTCATACTATATCTCGCGAACGGATTGACCTAACCCAAAAATTCCTATTGGATTTGAATGTAGAAACTCGCCCGATTACAAGGGTATGTGTATTTTTTCCCTAGGCCATTCTTGTTAAGTGCTTGGAGCAGCAGAATTGCGAAAAATTTGTTGTCTTCTCAACTATTTTTTAGCTTCAAACTCCCATATCTCGCGAACGGATTTACCTAACCCAAAAATTCCTATTGCATCTGAAAGTAGAAACTCGCCCGATTACAACGGTATGTGTATTTTTTCCCTAGGCCATTCTGGTTAAGCGTTTGGAGCAGCAGAAGTGCGAAAAATTTGTTGTCTTCTCAACTATTTTTTAGCTTCAAACTCCCATATCTCGCGAACGGATTGACCTAACCCAAAAATTCCTGTTGCATCTGAAAGTAGAAACTCGCCCGATTACAACGGTATGTGTATTTTTTCCCTAGTCCATTCTGGTTAGGCGTTAGGAGCAGCAGAATTGCGAAAAATTTTTTGCCTTCTCAACCATTTCTTGGCTTCAAACTCCCATATCTCGCGAACGGATTGACCTAACCCAAAAATTCCTATTGCATCTAAAAGTAGAAACTCGCCCGATTACAACGGTATGTGTATTTTTTCCCTAGGCCATTCTGGTTAAGCGTTTGGAGCAGCAGAATTGCGAAAAATGTTTTGCCTTCTCAACCATTTCTTGGCTTCAAACTCCCATATCTCGCGAACGGATTGACCTATCCCAAAAATTCCTATTGCATCTGAAAGTAGAAACTCGCCCGATTACAGCGGTATGTGTATTTTTTCCCTAGGGCATTCTGGTTAAGCGTTTGGAGCAGCAGAACTGCGAAAAATTTGTTGTCTTCTCAACTATTTTTTAGCTTCAAACTCCCATATCTCGCGAACGGATTAACCTAACCCAAAAATTCCTATTGCATCTGAAAGTAGAAACTCGCCCGATTACAACGGTATGTGTATTTTTTCCCTAGGCCATTCTGGTTAAGCGTTTGGAGCAGCAGAATTTCGAAAAATTTTTTGCCATCTCAACCATTTCTTGGCTTCAAACTTCCATATCTCGCGAACGGATTGACCTAACCCAAAAATTCCTATTGCATCTGAAAGTAGAAACTCGCCCGATTACAACGGTATGTGTATTTTTTCCCTAGGCCATTCTGGTTAAGCGTTTGGAGCAGCAGAATTGCGAAAAATTTTTTGCCTTCTCAACCATTTCTTGGCTTCAAACTCCCATATCTCGCGAACGGATTGACCTATCCCAAAAATTCCTACTGCATCTGAAAGTAGAAACTCGCCCGATTACAGCGGTACGTGTATTTTTTCCCTACTCCATTCTGGTTAAGCGTTTGGAGCAGCAGAATTGCGAAAAATTTGTTGTCTTCTCAACTATTTTTTGGCTTCAAACTCCCATATCTCGCGAACGGATTTACCTAACCCAAAAATTCCTATTGCATCTGAAAGTAGAAACTCGCCCGATTACAACGGTATGTGTATTTTTTCCCTAGGCCATTCTGGTTAAGCGTTTGGAGCAGCAGAAGTGCGAAAAATTTGTTGTCTTCTCAACTATTTTTTAGTTTCAAACTCCCATATCTCGCGAACGGATTGACCTAACCCAAAAATTCCTGTTGCATCTGAAAGTAGAAACTCGCCCGATTACAACGATATGTGTATTTTTTCCCTAGGCCATTCTGGTTAAGCGTTTGGAGCAGCAGAAGTGAGAAAAATTTGTTGTCTTCTCAACTATTTTTTAGCTTCAAACTCCCATATCTCGCGAACGGATTGACCTAACCCAAAAATTCCTGTTGCATCTGAAAGTAGAAACTCGCCCGATTACAACGGTATGTGTATTTTTTCCCTAGTCCAGTCTGGTTAGGCGTTAGGAGCAGCAGAATTGCGAAAAATTTTTTGCCTTCTCAACCATTTCTTGGCTTCAAACTCCCATATCTCGCGAACGGATTGACCTAACCCAAAAATTCCTATTGCATCTAAAAGTAGAAACTCGCCCGATTACAACGGTATGTGTATTTTTTCCCTAGGCCATTCTGGTTAAGCGTTTGGAGCAGCAGAATTGCGAAAAATGTTTTGCCTTCTCAACCATTTCTTGGCTTCAAACTCCCATATCTCGCGAACGGATTGACCTATCCCAAAAATTCCTATTGCATCTGAAAGTAGAAACTCGCCCGATTACAGCGGTATGTGTATTTTTTCCCTAGGCCATTCTGGTTAAGCGTTTGGAGCAGCAGAACTGCGAAAAATTTGTTGTCTTCTCAACTATTTTTTAGCTTCAAACTCCCATATCTCGCGAACGGATTAACCTAACCCAAAAATTCCTATTGCATCTGAAAGTAGAAACTCGCCCGATTACAACGGTATGTGTATTTTTTCCCTAGGCCATTCTGGTTAAGCGTTTGGAGCAGCAGAATTTCGAAAAATTTTTTGCCATCTCAACCATTTCTTGGCTTCAAACTTCCATATCTCGCGAACGGATTGACCTAACCCAAAAATTCCTATTGCATCTGAAAGTAGAAACTCGCCCGATTACAACGGTATGTGTATTTTTTCCCTAGGCCATTCTGGTTAAGCGTTTGGAGCAGCAGAATTGCGAAAAATTTTTTGCCTTCTCAACCATTTCTTGGCTTCAAACTCCCATATCTCGCGAACGGATTGACCTATCCCAAAAATTCCTACTGCATCTGAAAGTAGAAACTCGCCCGATTACAGCGGTACGTGTATTTTTTCCCTACTCCATTCTGGTTACGCGTTTGGAGCAGCAGAATTGCGAAAAATTTGTTGTCTTCTCAACTATTTTTTGGCTTCAAACTCCCATATCTCGCGAACGGATTTACCTAACCCCAAAATTCCTATTGCATCTGAAAGTAGAAACTCGCCCGATTACAACGGTATGTGTATTTTTTCCCTAGGCCATTCTGGTTAAGCGTTTGGTGCAGCAGAATTGCGAAAAATTTGTTGTCTTCTCAACTATTTTTTAGTTTCAAACTCCCATATCTCGCGAACGGAATGACCTAACCCAAAAATTCCTGTTGCATCTGAAAGTAGAAACTCGCCCGATTACAACGATATGTGTATTTTTTCCCTAGTCCATTCTGGTTAGGCGTTAGGAGCAGCAGAATTGCGAAAAATTTTTTGCCATCTCAACCATTTCTTGGCTTCAAACTTCCATATCTCGCGAACGGATTGACCTAACCCAAAAATTCCTATTGCATCTGAAAGTAGAAACTCGCCCGATTACAACGGTATGTGTATTTTTTCCCTAGGCCATTCTGGTTAAGCGTTTGGAGCAGCAGAATTGCGAAAAATTTTTTGCCTTCTCAACCATTTCTTGGCTTCAAACTCCCATATCTCGCGAACGGATTGACCTATCCCAAAAATTCCTACTGCATCTGAAAGTAGAAACTCGCCCGATTACAGCGGTACGTGTATTTTTTCCCTACTCCATTCTGGTTACGCGTTTGGAGCAGCAGAATTGCGAAAAATTTGTTGTCTTCTCAACTATTTTTTGCCTTCAAACTCCCATATCTCGCGAACGGATTTACCTAACCCCAAAATTCCTATTGCATCTGAAAGTAGAAACTCGCCCGATTACAACGGTATGTGTATTTTTTCCCTAGGCCATTCTGGTTAAGCGTTTGGAGCAGCAGAAGTGCGAAAAATTTGTTGTCTTCTCAACTATTTTTTAGTTTCAAACTCCCATATCTCGCGAACGGAATGACCTAACCCAAAAATTCCTGTTGCATCTGAAAGTAGAAACTCGCCCGATTACAACGATATGTGCATTTTTTCCCTAGTCCATTCTGGTTAGGCGTTAGGAGCAGCAGAATTGCGAAAAATTTTTTGCCTTCTCAACCATTTCTTGGCTTCAAACTCCCATATCTCGCGAACGGATTGACCTAACCCAAAAATTCCTATTGCATCTAAAAGTAGAAACTCGCCCGATTACAACGGTATGTGTATTCTTTCCCTAGGCCATTCTGGTTAAGCGTTTGGAGCAGCAGAATTGCGAAAAATGTTTTGCCTTCTCAACCATTTCTTGGCTTCAAACTCCCATATCTCGCGAACGGATTGACCAAACCCAAAAATTCCTTCTGCGTCTGAAAGTAGAAACTCGCCCGATTACAACGGTATGTGGATTTTTTCCCTAGCCCATTCTGGTTAAGCGTTTGGAGCAGCAGAATTGCGAAAAATTTGTTGTCTTCTCAACCATTTCTTAGCTTCAAAGTCCCATATCTCGCGAACGGATTGACCAAACCCAAAAATTCCTTCTGCGTCTGAAAGTAGAAACTCGCCCGATTACAACGGTATGCGTATTTTTTCCCTAGGCCATTCTGGTTAAGCGTTTGGAGCAGCAGATTTGCGAAAAATTTGTTGTCTTCTCAACCATTTCTTAGCTTCAAACTCTCATATCTCGCGAACGGATTGACCTAACCCAAAAATTCCTATTGGATTTGAATGTAGAAATTCGCCCGATTACAACGGTATGTGTATTTTCTCCCTAGGCCATTCTTGTTAAGAGTTTGGAGCAGCAGAATTGCGAAAAATTTGTTGTCTTCTCAACCATTTCTTGGCTTCAAACTCCCATATCTCGCGAACGGATTGACCTAACCCAAAAATTCCTGTTGCGTCTGAAAGTAGAAACTCGCCCGGTTACAACGGTATGTGGATTTTTTCCCTAGCCCATTCTTGTTAAGCGTTTGGAGCAGCAGAATTGCGAAAAATTTGTTGTCTTCTCAACCATTTCTTAGCTTCAAAGTCCCATATCTCGCGAACGGAGTGACCTAACCCAAAAATTCCTGTTGCGTCTGAAAGTAGAAACTCGCCCGGTTACAACGGTATGTGGATTTTTTCCCTAGCCCATTCTTGTTAAGCGTTTGGAGCAGCAGAATTGCGAAAAACTTGTTGTCTTCTCAACCATTTCTTAGCTTCAAAGTCCCATATCTCGCGAACGGATTGACCAAACCCAAAAATTCCTGCTGCGTCTGAAAGTAGAAACTCGCCCGATTACAACGGTATGCGTATTTTTCCCCTAGGGCATTCTGGTTAAGCGATTGGAGCAGCAGAAGTGCGAAAAATTTGTTGTCTTGTCAACCATTTCTTAGCTTCAAAGTCCCATATCTAGACGAACAGATTGACCGAACCCAAAAATTCCTATTGTAACTGAATGTAGAAACTCGCCCGATTACAATGGTATGTGTATTTTTTCCCTAGGCCATTCTTGTTAAGAGTTTGGAGCAGCAGAATTGCCAAAAATTTGTTGTCTTCTCAACCATTTCTTGGCTTCAAACTCGCATATCTCGCGAACGGATTGACCTAACCCAAAAATTCCTGTTGCGTCTGAAAGTAGAAACTCGCCCGATTAGAACGGTATGTGGATTTTTTCCCTAGCCCATTCTGGTTAAGCGTTTGGAGCAGCAGAATTGCGAAAAATTTGTTGTCTTCTCAACCATTTCTTAGCTTCAAAGTCCCATATCTCGCGAACGGATTGACCAAACCCAAAAATTCCTTCTGTGTCTGAAAGTAGAAACTCGCCCGATTACAACGGTATGCGTATCTTTTCCCTAGGCCATTCTGGTTAAGCGTTTGGAGCAGCAGATTTGCGAAAAATTTGTTGTCTTCTCAACCATTTCTTAGCTTCAAACTCTCATATCTCGCGAACGGATTGACCTAACCCAAAAATTCCTATTGGATTTGAATGTAGAAACTCGCCCGATTACAACGGTATGTGTATTTTTTCCCTAGGCCATTCTTGTTAAGAGTTTGGAGCAGCAGAATTGCGAAAAATTTGTTGTCTTCTCAACCATTTCTTGGCTTCAAACTCCCATATCTCGCGAACGGATTGACCTAACTCAAAAATTCCTGTTGCGTCTGAAAGTAGAAACTCGCCCGATTACAACGGTATGTGGATTTTTTCCCTAGCCCATTCTGGTTAAGCGTTTGGAGCAGCAGAATTGCGAAAAATTTGTTGTCTTCTCAACCATTTCTTAGCTTCAAAGTCCCATATCTCGCGAACGGATTGACCAAACGCAAAAATTCCTTCTGCGTCTGAAAGTAGAAACTCGCCCGATTACAACGGTATGCGTATTTTTTCCCTAGCCCATTCTGGTTAAGCGTTTGGAGCAGCAGAATTGCGAAAAATTTGTTGTCTTCTCAACCATTTCTTAGCTTCAAAGTCCCATATCTCGCGAACGGATTGACCAAACCCAAAAATTCCTTCTGTGTCTGAAAGTAGAAACTCGCCCGATTACAACGGTATGCGTATCTTTTCCCTAGGCCATTCTGGTTAAGCGTTTGGAGCAGCAGATTTGCGAAAAATTTGTTGTCTTCTCAACCATTTCTTAGCTTCAAACTCTCATATCTCGCGAACGGATTGACCTAACCCAAAAATTCCTATTGGATTTGAATGTAGAAATTCGCCCGATTACAACGGTATGTGTATTTTTTCCCTAGGCCATTCTTGTTAAGAGTTTGGAGCAGCAGAATTGCGAAAAATTTGTTGTCTTCTCAACCATTTCTTGGCTTCAAACTCCCATATCTCGCGAACGGATTGACCTAACCCAAAAATTCCTGTTGCGTCTGAAAGTAGAAACTCGCCCGGTTACAACGGTATGTGGATTTTTTCCCTAGCCCATTCTTGTTAAGCGTTTGGAGCAGCAGAATTGCGAAAAATTTGTTGTCTTCTCAACCATTTCTTAGCTTCAAAGTCCCATATCTCGCGAACGGATTGACCAAACCCAAAAATTCCTTCTGCGTCTGAAAGTAGAAACTCGCCCGATTACAACGGTATGCGTATTTTTCCCCTAGGGCATTCTGGTTAAGCGATTGGAGCAGCAGAAGTGCGAAAAATTTGTTGTCTTGTCAACCATTTCTTAGCTTCAAAGTCCCATATCTAGACGAACAGATTGACCGAACCCAAAAATTCCTATTGTAACTGAATGTAGAAACTCGCCCGATTACAATGGTATGTGTATTTTTTCCCTAGGCCATTCTTGTTAAGAGTTTGGAGCAGCAGAATTGCCAAAAATTTGTTGTCTTCTCAACCATTTCTTGGCTTCAAACTCGCATATCTCGCGAACGGATTGACCTAACCCAAAAATTCCTGTTGCGTCTGAAAGTAGAAACTCGCCCGATTAGAACGGTATGTGGATTTTTTCCCTAGCCCATTCTGGTTAAGCGTTTGGAGCAGCAGAATTGCGAAAAATTTGTTGTATTCTCAACCATTTCTTAGCTTCAAAGTCCCATATCTCGCGAACGGATTGACCAAACCCAAAAATTCCTTCTGCGTCTGAAAGTAGAAACTCGCCCGATTACAACGGTATGCGTATTTTTTCCCTAGGCCATTCTGGTTAAGCGTTTGGAGCAGCAGATTTGCGAAAAATTTGATATCCTCTCAACCATTTCTTAGCTTCAAACTCTCATATCTCGCGAACGGATTGACCTGACCCAAAAATTCCTATTGCATTTGAAAGTAGAAACTCGCCCGATTACAACGGTATGTGTATTTTTTCCCTATGCCATTCTGGTTAAGCGCTTCGAGCAGCAGTATTGCGAAAAATTTTTCGCCTTCTCAACCATTTCTTGGCTTCAAACTCCCATATCTCGCGAACGGATTGACCTAACCCAAAAATTCCTGTTGCGTCTGAAAGTAGAAACTCGCCGATTACAACGGTATGTATATGTTTTCCCTAGCCCATTCTGGTTAAGCGTTTGGTGAAGCAGAATTGCGAAAAATTTGTTGTCTTCTAAACAATTTCTTAGCTTCAAACTCCCATATCTCGCGAACGGATTGACTTAACCGAAAAATTCCTATTGCGTCTGAAAGTAGAAACTCGCCCGATTACAACGGTACGTGTATTTTTCACCTAGGCCATTCTGGTTAAGCGATTGGAGCAGCAGAAGTGCGAAAAATTTGTTGTCTTGTCAACCATTTCTTAGCTTCAAAGTCCCTTATCTCGCGAACGAATTGACCGAACCCAAAAATTCCAATTGTAACTGAATGTAGAAACTCGCCCGATTACAACGGTATGTGTATTTTTTCCCTAGGCCATTCTTGTTAAGAGTTTGGAGCAGCAGAATTGCGAAAAATTTGTTGTCTTCTCAACCATTTCTTAGCTTCAAAGTCCCATATCTCGCGAACGGATTGACCTAACCCAAAAATTCCTTATGCATCTGAAAGTAGAAACTCGCCCGATTACAACGGTACGTGTATTTTTCCCCTAGGGCATTCTGGTTAAGCGATTGGAGCAACAGAAGTGCGAAAAATTTGTTGTCTTGTCAACCATTTCTTAGCTTCAAAGTCCCATATCTAGGCGAACAGATTGACCGAACCCAAAAATTCCTATTGTAACTGAATGTAGAAACTCGCCCGATTACAACGGTATGTGTATTTTTTCCCTAGGCCATTCTTGTTAAGAGTTTGGAGCAGCAGAATTGCGAAAAATTTGTTGTCTTCTCAACCATTTCTTGGCTTCAAACTCGCATATCTCGCGAACGGATTGACCTAACCCAAAAATTCCTGTTGCGTCTGAAAGTAGAAACTCGCCCGATTAGAACGGTATGTGGATTTTTTCCCTAGCCCATTCTGGTTAAGCGTTTGGAGCAGCAGAATTGCGAAAAATTTGTTGTCTTCTCAACCATTTCTTAGCTTCAAAGTCCCATATCTCGCGAACGGATTGACCAAACCCAAAAATTCCTTCTGTGTCTGAAAGTAGAAACTCGCCCGATTACAACGGTATGCGTATCTTTCCCTAGGCCATTCTGGTTAAGCGTTTGGAGCAGCAGATTTGCGAAAAATTTGTTGTCTTCTCAACCACTTCTTAGCTTCAAACTCTCATATCTCGCGAACGGATTGACCTAACCCAAAAATTCCTATTGGATTTGAATGTAGAAACTCGCCCGATTACAACGGTATGTGTATTTTTTCCCTAGGCCATTCTTGTTAAGAGTTTGGAGCAGCAGAATTGCGAAAAATTTGTTGTCTTCTCAACCATTTCTTGGCTTCAAACTCCCATATCTCGCGAACGGATTGACCTAACTCAAAAATTCCTGTTGCGTCTGAAAGTAGAAACTCGCCCGATTGCAACGGTATGTGGATTTTTTCCCTAGCCCATTCTGGTTAAGCGTTTGGAGCAGCAGAATTGCGAAAAATTTGTTGTCTTCTCAACCATTTCTTAGCTTCAAAGTCCCATATCTCGCGAACGGATTGACCAAACCCAAAAATTCCTTCTGCGTCTGAAAGTAGAAACTCGCCCGATTACAACGGTATGCGTATTTTTTCCCTAGGCCATTCTGGTTAAGCGTTTGGAGCAGCAGATTTGCGAAAAATTTGTTGTCTTCTCAACCATTTCTTAGCTTCAAACTCTCATATCTCGCGAACGGATTGACCTAACCCAAAAATTCCTATTGGATTTGAATGTAGAAATTCGCCCGATTACAACGGTATGTGTAGTTTTTCCCTAGGCCATTCTTGTTAAGAGTTTGGAGCAGCAGAATTGCGAAAAATTTGTTGTCTTCTCAACCATTTCTTGGCTTCAAACTCCCATATCTCGCGAACGGATTGACCTAACCCAAAAATTCCTGTTGCGTCTGAAAGTAGAAACTCGCCCGGTTACAACGGTATGTGGATTTTTTCCCTAGCCCATTCTTGTTAAGCGTTTGGAGCAGCAGAATTGCGAAAAATTTGTTGTCTTCTCAACCATTTCTTAGCTTCAAAGTCCCATATCTCGCGAACGGAGTGACCTAACCCAAAAATTCCTGTTGCGTCTGAAAGTAGAAACTCGCCCGGTTACAACGGTATGTGGATTTTTTCCCTAGCCCATTCTTGTTAAGCGTTTGGAGCAGCAGAATTGCGAAAAACTTGTTGTCTTCTCAACCATTTCTTAGCTTCAAAGTCCCATATCTCGCGAACGGATTGACCAAACCCAAAAATTCCTTCTGCGTCTGAAAGTAGAAACTCGCCCGATTACAACGGTATGCGTATTTTTCCCCTAGGGCATTCTGGTTAAGCGATTGGAGCAGCAGAAGTGCGAAAAATTTGTTGTCTTGTCAACCATTTCTTAGCTTCAAAGTCCCATATCTAGACGAACAGATTGACCGAACCCAAAAATTCCTATTGTAACTGAATGTAGAAACTCGCCCGATTACAATGGTATGTGTATTTTTTCCCTAGGCCATTCTTGTTAAGAGTTTGGAGCAGCAGAATTGCCAAAAATTTGTTGTCTTCTCAACCATTTCTTGGCTTCAAACTCGCATATCTCGCGAACGGATTGACCTAACCCAAAAATTCCTGTTGCGTCTGAAAGTAGAAACTCGCCCGATTAGAACGGTATGTGGATTTTTTCCCTAGCCCATTCTGGTTAAGCGTTTGGAGCAGCAGAATTGCGAAAAATTTGTTGTCTTCTCAACCATTTCTTAGCTTCAAAGTCCCATATCTCGCGAACGGATTGACCAAACCCAAAAATTCCTTCTGTGTCTGAAAGTAGAAACTCGCCCGATTACAACGGTATGCGTATCTTTTCCCTAGGCCATTCTGGTTAAGCGTTTGGAGCAGCAGATTTGCGAAAAATTTGTTGTCTTCTCAACCATTTCTTAGCTTCAAACTCTCATATCTCGCGAACGGATTGACCTAACCCAAAAATTCCTATTGGATTTGAATGTAGAAACTCGCCCGATTACAACGGTATGTGTATTTTTTCCCTAGGCCATTCTTGTTAAGAGTTTGGAGCAGCAGAATTGCGAAAAATTTGTTGTCTTCTCAACCATTTCTTGGCTTCAAACTCCCATATCTCGCGAACGGATTGACCTAACTCAAAAATTCCTGTTGCGTCTGAAAGTAGAAACTCGCCCGATTGCAACGGTATGTGGATTTTTTCCCTAGCCCATTCTGGTTAAGCGTTTGGAGCAGCAGAATTGCGAAAAATTTGTTGTCTTCTCAACCATTTCTTAGCTTCAAAGTCCCATATCTCGCGAACGGATTGACCAAACCCAAAAATTCCTTCTGCGTCTGAAAGTAGAAACTCGCCCGATTACAACGGTATGCGTATTTTTTCCCTAGGCCATTCTGGTTAAGCGTTTGGAGCAGCAGATTTGCGAAAAATTTGTTGTCTTCTCAACCATTTCTTAGCTTCAAACTCTCATATCTCGCGAACGGATTGACCTAACCCAAAAATTCCTATTGGATTTGAATGTAGAAATTCGCCGGATTACAACGGTATGTGTATTTTTTCCCTAGGCCATTCTTGTTAAGAGTTTGGAGCAGCAGAATTGCGAAAAATTTGTTGTCTTCTCAACCATTTCTTGGCTTCAAACTCGCATATCTCGCGAACGGATTGACCTAACCCAAAAATTCCTGTTGCGTCTGAAAGTAGAAACTCGCCCGATTACAACGGTATGTGGATTTTTTCCCTAGCCCATTCTGGTTAAGCGTTTGGAGCAGCAGAATTGCGAAAAATTTGTTGTCTTCTCAACCATTTCTTAGCTTCAAAGTCCCATATCTCGCGAAC
This sequence comes from Ptiloglossa arizonensis, assembly GCF_051014685.1. Taxonomy (NCBI): domain Eukaryota; kingdom Metazoa; phylum Arthropoda; class Insecta; order Hymenoptera; family Colletidae; genus Ptiloglossa; species Ptiloglossa arizonensis. The sequence goes on from NW_027479670.1 coordinate 20,515, forward strand.
GGATTGACCAAACCCAAAAATTCCTTCTGCGTCTGAAAGTACAAACTGGCCCGGTTACAACGGTATGTGGATTTTTTCCCTAGCCCATTCTTGTTAAGCGTTTGGAGCAGCAGAATTGCGAAAAACTGTTTGTCTTCTCAACCATTTCTTAGCTTCAAAGTCCCATATCTCGCGAACGGATTGACCAAACCCAAAAATTCCTTCTGCGTCTGAAAGTAGAAACTCGCCCGATTACAACGGTATGCGTATTTTTCCCCTAGGGCATTCTGGTTAAGCGATTGGAGCAGCAGAAGTGCGAAAAATTTGTTGTCTTGTCAACCATTTCTTAGCTTCAAAGTCCCATATCTAGACGAACAGATTGACCGAACCCAAAAATTCCTATTGTAACTGAATGTAGAAACTCGCCCGATTACAATGGTATGTGTATTTTTTCCCTAGGCCATTCTTGTTAAGAGTTTGGAGCAGCAGAATTGCGAAAAATTTGTTGTCTTCTCAACCATTTCTTGGCTTCAAACTCGCATATCTCGCGAACGGATTGACCTAACCCAAAAATTCCTGTTGCGTCTGAAAGTAGAAACTCGCCCGATTAGAACGGTATGTGGATTTTTTCCCTAGCCCATTCTGGTTAAGCGTTTGGAGCAGCAGAATTGCGAAAAATTTGTTGTCTTCTCAACCATTTCTTAGCTTCAAAGTCCCATATCTCGCGAACGGATTGACCAAACCCAAAAATTCCTTCTGCGTCTGAAAGTAGAAACTCGCCCGATTACAACGGTATGCGTATCTTTTCCCTAGGCCATTCTGGTTAAGCGTTTGGAGCAGCAGATTTGCGAAAAATTTGTTGTCTTCTCAACCATTTCTTAGCTTCAAACTCTCATATCTCGCGAACGGATTGACCTAACCCAAAAATTCCTATTGGATTTGAATGTAGAAACTCGCCCGATTACAACGGTATGTGTATTTTTTCCCTAGGCCATTCTTGTTAAGAGTTTGGAGCAGCAGAATTGCGAAAAATTTGCTGTCTTCTCAACCATTTCTTGGCTTCAAACTCCCATATCTCGCGAACGGATTGACCTAACTCAAAAATTCCTGTTGCGTCTGAAAGTAGAAACTCGCCCGATTACAACGGTATGTGGATTTTTTCCCTAGCCCATTCTGGTTAAGCGTTTGGAGCAGCAGAATTGCGAAAAATTTGTTGTCTTCTCAACCATTTCTTAGCTTCAAAGTCCCATATCTCGCGAACGGATTGACCAAACCCAAAAATTCCTTCTGCGTCTGAAAGTAGAAACTCGCCCGATTACAACGGTATGCGTATTTTTTCCCTAGGCCATTCTGGTTAAGCGTTTGGAGCAGCAGATTTGCGAAAAATTTGTTGTCTTCTCAACCATTTCTTAGCTTCAAACTCTCATATCTCGCGAACGGATTGTCCTAACCCAATAATTCCTGTTGCGTCTGAAAGTAGAAACTCGCCCGATTACAACGGTATGTGTATTTTTTCCCTAGGCCATTCTGGTTAAGCGTTTGGAGCAGCAGAATTGCGAAAATTTGTTTTCTTCTCAACCATTTCTTAGCTTCAAACTCCGATATCTCGCGAACGGATTGTCCTAACCCAAAAATTCCTATTGCATCTGAAAGTAGAAACTCGCCCGATTACAACGGTATGTGTATTTTTTCCCTAGGGCATTCTGGTTAAGCATTTGGAGCAGCAGAATTGCGAAAAATTTTTTGCCTTCTCAACCATTTCTCGGCTTCAAACTCCCATATCTCACGAACGGAGTGACCTAACCCAAAAATTGCTATTGCATCTGAAAGTAGAAACTCGCCCGACTACAGCGGTATGTGTATTTTTCCCTAGGCCATTCTGGTTAAGCGTTTGGAGCAGCAGAATTGCGAAAAATTTGTTGCCGTCTCAACCATTTCTTGGCTTCAAACTCCCATATCTCGCGAATGGATTGACCAAACCCAAAAATTCCTGTTGCTTGTGAAATTAGAAACTCTCCCGATTACAACGGTATGTGTATTTTTTCACTAGCCCAATCTGGTTAAGCGTTTGGAGCAGCAGAATTGCGAAAAATTTGTTGTCTTCTCAACCATTTCTTGGCTTCAAACTCGCATATCTCGCGAACGGATTGACCTAACCCAAAAATTCCTGTTGCGTCTGAAAGTAGAAACTCGCCCGATTAGAACGGTATGTGGATTTTTTCCCTAGCCCATTCTGGTTAAGCGTTTGGAGCAGCAGAATTGCGAAAAATTTGTTGTCTTCTCAACCATTTCTTAGCTTCAAAGTCCCATATCTCGCGAACGGATTGACCAAACCCAAAAATTCCTTCTGCGTCTGAAAGTAGAAACTCGCCCGATTACAACGGTATGCGTATCTTTTCCCTAGGCCATTCTGGTTAAGCGTTTGGAGCAGCAGATTTGCGAAAAATTTGTTGTCTTCTCAACCATTTCTTAGCTTCAAACTCTCATATCTCGCGAACGGATTGCCCAAACCCAAAAATTCCTTCTGCGTCTGAAAGTAGAAACTCGCCCGATTACAACAGTATGCGTATCTTTTCCCTAGGCCATTCTGGTTAAGCGTTTGGAGCAGCAGATTTGCGAAAAATTTGTTGTCTTCTCAACCATTTCTTAGCTTCAAACTCTCATATCTCGCGAACGGATTGACCTAACCCAAAAATTCCTATTGGATTTGAATGTAGAAACTCGCCCGATTACAACGGTATGTGTATTTTTTCCCTAGGCCATTCTTGTTAAGAGTTTGGAGCAGCAGAATTGCGAAAAATTTGTTGTTTTCTCAACCATTTCTTGGCTTCAAACTCCCATATCTCGCGAACGGATTGACCTAACTCAAAAATTCCTGTTGCGTCTGAAAGTAGAAACTCGCCCGATTACAACGGTATGTGGATTTTTTCCCTAGCCCATTCTGGTTAAGCGTTTGGAGCAGCAGAATTGCGAAAAATTTGTTGTCTTCTCAACCATTTCTTAGCTTCAAAGTCCCATATCTCGCGAACGGATTGACCAAACCCAAAAATTCCTTCTGCGTCTGAAAGTAGAAACTCGCCCGATTACAACGGTATGCGTATTTTTTCCCTAGGCCATTCTGGTTAAGCGTTTGGAGCAGCAGATTTGCGAAAAATTTGTTGTCTTCTCAACCATTTCTTAGCTTCAAACTCTCATATCTCGCGAACGGATTGTCCTAACCCAATAATTCCTGTTGCGTCTGAAAGTAGAAACTCGCCCGATTACAACGGTATGTGTATTTTTTCCCTAGGCCATTCTGGTTAAGCGTTTGGAGCAGCAGAATTGCGAAAATTTGTTTTCTTCTCAACCATTTCTTAGCTTCAAACTCCGATATCTCGCGAACGGATTGTCCTAACCCAAAAATTCCTATTGCATCTGAAAGTAGAAACTCGCCCGATTACAACGGTATGTGTATTTTTTCCCTAGGGCATTCTGGTTAAGCATTTGGAGCAGCAGAATTGCGAAAAATTTTTTGCCTTCTCAACCATTTCTCGGCTTCAAACTCCCATATCTCACGAACGGAGTGACCTAACCCAAAAATTGCTATTGCATCTGAAAGTAGAAACTCGCCCGACTACAGCGGTATGTGTATTTTTCCCTAGGCCATTCTGGTTAAGCGTTTGGAGCAGCAGAATTGCGAAAAATTTGTTGCCGTCTCAACCATTTCTTGGCTTCAAACTCCCATATCTCGCGAATGGATTGACCAAACCCAAAAATTCCTGTTGCTTGTGAAATTAGAAACTCTCCCGATTACAACGGTATGTGTATTTTTTCACTAGCCCAATCTGGTTAAGCGTTTGGAGCAGCAGAATTGCGAAAAATTTGTTGTCTTCTCAACCATTTCTTAGCTTCAAAGTCCCATATCTCGCGAACGGATTGACCAAACCCAAAAATTCCTTCTGCGTCTGAAAGTAGAAACTCGCCCGATTACAACGGTATGCGTATCTTTTCCCTAGGCCATTCTGGTTAAGCGTTTGGAGCAGCAGATTTGCGAAAAATTTGTTGTCTTCTCAACCATTTCTTAGCTTCAAACTCTCATATCTCGCGAACGGATTGACCTAACCCAAAAATTCCTATTGGATTTGAATGTAGAAACTCGCCCGATTACAACGGTATGTGTATTTTTTCCCTAGGCCATTCTTGTTAAGAGTTTGGAGCAGCAGAATTGCGAAAAATTTGTTGTCTTCTCAACCATTTCTTGGCTTCAAACTCCCATATCTCGCGAACGGATTGACCTAACTCAAAAATTCCTGTTGCGTCTGAAAGTAGAAACTCGCCCGATTACAACGGTATGTAGATTTTTTCCCTAGCCCATTCTGGTTAAGCGTTTGGAGCAGCAGAATTGCGAAAAATTTGTTGTCTTCTCAACCATTTCTTAGCTTCAAAGTCCCATATCTCGCGAACGGATTGACCAAACCCAAAAATTCCTTCTGCGTCTGAAAGTAGAAACTCGCCCGATTACAACGGTATGCGTATTTTTTCCCTAGGCCATTCTGGTTAAGCGTTTGGAGCAGCAGAATTGCGAAAAATTTGTTGTCTTCTCAACCATTTCTTAGCTTCAAACTCTCATATCTCGCGAACGGATTGACCTAACCCAAAAATTCCTATTGGATTTGAATGTAGAAACTCGCCCGATTACAACGGTATGCGTATTTTTCCCCTAGGGCATTCTGGTTAAGCGATTGGAGCAGCAGAAGTGCGAAAAATTTGTTGTCTTGTCAACCATTTCTTAGCTTCAAAGTCCCATATCTAGACGAACAGATTGACCGAACCCAAAAATTCCTATTGTAACTGAATGTAGAAACTCGCCCGATTACAATGGTATGTGTATTTTTTCCCTAGGCCATTCTTGTTAAGAGTTTGGAGCAGCAGAATTGCGAAAAATTTGTTGTCTTCTCAACCATTTCTTGGCTTCAAACTCGCATATCTCGCGAACGGATTGACCTAACCCAAAAATTCCTGTTGCGTCTGAAAGTAGAAACTCGCCCGATTAGAACGGTATGTGGATTTTTTCCCTAGCCCATTCTGGTTAAGCGTTTGGAGCAGCAGAATTGCGAAAAATTTGTTGTCTTCTCAACCATTTCTTAGCTTCAAAGTCCCATATCTCGCGAACGGATTGCCCAAACCCAAAAATTCCTTCTGCGTCTGAAAGTAGAAACTCGCCCGATTACAACGGTATGCGTATCTTTTCCCTAGGCCATTCTGGTTAAGCGTTTGGAGCAGCAGATTTGCGAAAAATTTGTTGTCTTCTCAACCATTTCTTAGCTTCAAACTCTCATATCTCGCGAACGGATTGACCTAACCCAAAAATTCCTATTGGGTTTGAATGTAGAAACTCGCCCGATTACAACGGTATGTGTATTTTTTCCCTAGGCCATTCTTGTTAAGAGTTTGGAGCAGCAGAATTGCGAAAAATTTGTTGTCTTCTCAACCATTTCTTGGCTTCAAACTCCCATATCTCGCGAACGGATTGACTTAACTCAAAAATTCCTGTTGCGTCTGAAAGTAGAAACTCGCCCGATTACAACGGTATGTAGATTTTTTCCCTAGCCCATTCTGGTTAAGCGTTTGGAGCAGCAGAATTGCGAAAATTTGTTTTCTTCTCAACCATTTCTTAGCTTCAAACTCCGATATCTCGCGAACGGATTGTCCTAACCCAAAAATTCCTATTGCATCTGAAAGTAGAAACTCGCCAGATTACAACGGTATGTGTATTTTTTCCCTAGGGCATTCTGGTTAAGCATTTGGAGCAGCAGAATTGCGAAAAATTTTTTGCCTTCTCAACCATTTCTCGGCTTCAAACTCCCATATCTCACGAACGGAGTGACCTAACCCAAAAATTGCTATTGCATCTGAAAGTAGAAACTCGCCCGACTACAGCGGTATGTGTATTTTTCCCTAGGCCATTCTGGTTAAGCGTTTGGAGCAGCAGAATTGCGAAAAATTTGTTGCCGTCTCAACCATTTCTTGGCTTCAAACTCCCATATCTCGCGAATGGATTGACCAAACCCAAAAATTCCTGTTGCTTGTGAAATTAGAAACTCTCCCGATTACAACGGTATGTGTATTTTTTCACTAGCCCAATCTGGTTAAGCGTTTGGAGCAGCAGAATTGCGAAAAATTTGTTGTCTTGTCATCCATTTCTTAGCTTCAAAGCCCCATATCTCGCGAACGGATTGACCAAACCCAAAAATTCCTGCTGCGTCTGAAAGTAGAAACTCGCCCGATTACAACGGTATGCGTATTTTTTCCCTAGGCCATTCTAGTTAAGCGTTTGGAGCAGCAGAAATGCGAAAAATTTTTTGCCTTCTCAACCATTTCTTGGCTTCAAACTCCCATATCTCGCGAACGGATTGTCCTAACCCAAAAATTCCTATTGCATCTGAAAGTAGAAACTCGCCCGATTACAACGGTATGTGTATTTTTTCCCTATGCCATTCTGGTTAAGCGCTTCGAGCAGCAGTATTGCGAAAAATTTTTCGCCTTCTCAACCATTTCTTGGCTTCAAACTCCCATATCTCGCGAACGGATTGACCTAACCCAAAAATTCCTGTTGCGTCTGAAAGTAGAAACTCGCCCGATTACAGCGGTATGTGGATTTTTTCCCTAGCCCATTCTGGTTAAGCGTTTGGAGCAGCAGAATTGCGAAAAATTTGTTGTCTTCTCAACCATTTCTTAGCTTCAAAGTCCCATATCTCGCGAACGGATTGACCAAACCCAAAAATTCCTATTGCATTTGAAAGTAGAAACTCGCCAGATTACAACGGTACGTGTATTTTTCCCCTAGGGCATTCTGGTTAAGCGATTGGAGCTGCAGAAGTGCGAAAAATTTGTTGTCTTCTCAACCATTTCTTGGCTTCAAACTCCCATATCTCGCGAACGGATTGAACTAACCCAAAAATTCCTGTTCCGTCTGAAAGTAGAAACTCGCCCGATTACAACGGTATGTGTATTTTTTCCCTAGGGCATTCTGGTTAAGCGTTTGAAGCAGCAGAATTGCGAAAAATTTTTTGCCTTCTCAACCATTTGTTGTCTTCAAACTCCCATATCTCGCGAACGGATTGACCTAACCCAAAAATTCCTTACGCATCTGAAAGTAGAAACTCGCCCGATTACAACGGTACGTGTATTTTTCCCCTAGGGCATTCTGGTTAAGCGATTGGAGCTGCAGAAGTGCGAAAAATTTGTTGTCTTCTCAACCATTTCTTGGCTTCAAACTCCCATATCTCGCGAACGGATTGACCTAACCCAAAAATTCCTGTTCCGTCTGAAAGTAGAAACTCGCCCGATTACAACGGTATGTGGATTTTTTCCCTAGCCCATTCTGGTTAAGCGTTTGGAGCAGCAGAATTGCGAAAAATTTGTTGTCTACTCAACCATTTCTTAGCTTCAAAGTCCCATATCTCGCGAACGGATTGACCAAACCCAAAAATTCCTATTGGATTTGAAAGTAGAAACTCGCCCGATTACAACGGTATGTGTATTTTTTCCCTAGGCCATTCTTGTTAAGAGTTTGGAGCAGCAGAATTGCGAAAAATTTGTTGTCTTCTCAACCATTTCTTGGCTTCAAACTCCCATATCTCGCGAACGGATTGACCTCACCCAAAAATTCCTGTTGCGTCTGAAAGTAGAAACTCGCCCGATTACAACGGTATGTGTATTTTCTCCCTAGGGCATTCTAGTTAAGCGTTTGGAGCAGCAGAATTGCGAAAAATTTGTTGTCTTGTCAACCATTTCTTAGCTTCAAAGTCCCATATCTCGCGAACGGATTGACCTAACCCAAAAATTCCTATTGCATTTGAAAGTAGAAACTCGCCCGATTACAACGGTATGTGTATGTTTTCCCTAGGCATTTCTGGTTAAGCGTTTCGAGCAGCAGTATTGCGAAAAATTTGTTGTCTTCTCAACCATTTCTTAGCTTCAAAGTCCCATATCACGCGAACGGATTGACCAAACCCAAAAATTCCTTCTGCGTCTGAAAGTTGAAACTCGCCCGATTAAAACGGTATGCGTATTTTTTCCCTAGGCCATTCTGGTTAAGCGTTTGGAGCAGCAGAATTGCGAAAAATTTGTTGTCTACTCAACCATTTCTTAGCTTCAAAGTCCCATATCTCTCGAACGGATTGACCAAACCCAAAAATTCCTTCTGCGTCTGAAAGTTGAACCTCGCCCGATTAAAACGGTATGCGTATTTTTTCCCTAGGCCATTCTGGTTAAGCGTTTGGAGCAGCAGATTTGCGAAAAACTTGTTGTCCTCTCAACCATTTCTTAGCTTCAAACTCTCATATCTCGCGAACGGATTGACCTGACCCAAAAATTCCTATTGCATTTGAAAGTAGAAACTCGCCCGATTACAGCGCTATGTGTATTTTTTCCCTAGGCATTTCTGGTTAAGCGTTTCGAGCAGCAGTATTGCGAAAAATTTTTTGCCTTCTCAACCATTTCTTGCATTCAAACTCCCATATCTCGCGAACGGATTGACCTAACCCAAAAATTCCTGTTGCGTCTGAAAGTAGAAACCCGCCCGATTACAACGGTATGTGTATGTTTTCCCTAGGCCATTCTGGTTAAGCGTTCGGAGCAGCAGATTTGCGAAAAATTTGTTGTCTTCTAAACAATTTCTTAGCTTCAAACTCCCATATCTCGCGAACGGATTGACTTAACCGAAAAATTCCTATTGCGTCTGAATGTAGAAAGTCGCCCGATTACATCGGTACGTGTATTTTTCCCCTAGGCCATTCTGGTTAAGCGATTGGAGCAGCAGAAGTGCGAAAAATTTGTTGTCTTGTCAACCATTTCTTAGCTTCAAAGTCCCTTATCTCGCGAACGGATTGACCGAACCAAAAAATTCCTATTGTATCCGAAAGCAGAAACTCGCCCGATTACAACGGTATGCGTATTTTTTTCCCTAGGCCATTCTGGTTAAGCGTTTGGAGCAGCAGAATTGCGAAAAATTTTTTGCCTTCTCAACCATTTGTTGTCTTCAAACTCCCATATCTCGCGAACGGATTGACCTAACCCAAAAAATTCCTTATGCATCTGAAAAGTAGAAACTCGCCCGATTACAACGGTATGTGTATGTTTTCCCTAGGCCATTCTGGTTAAGCGTTCGGAGCAGCAGATTTGCGAAAAATTTGTTGTCTTCTCAACCATTTCTAGCTTCAAACTCCATATCTCGCGAACGGATTGACCTAACCCAAAAATTCCTATTGGATTTGAAAGTAGAAACTCGCCCGATTACAACGGTATGTGTATTTTTTCCCTAGGGCATTCTGGTTAAGCGTTTGGAGCAGCAGAATTGCGAAAAATTTTTTGCCTTCTCAACCATTTGTTGTCTTCAAACTCCCATATCTCGCGAACGGATGACCTAACCCAAAAATTCCTTATGCATCTGAAAGTAGAAACTCGCCCGATTACTACGGTACGTGTATTTTTTCCCCTAGGCCATTCTGGTTAAGCGTTTGGAGCAGCAGAATTGCGAAAAATTTGTTGTCTTCTCAACCATTTCCTTAGCTTCAAACTCTCATATCTCGCGAACGGATTGTCCTAACCCCAGAAATTCCTATTGCATTGAAAGTAGAAACTCGCCAGATTACAACGGTACGTGTATTTTTCCCCTAGGGCATTCTGGTTAAGCGGTTGGAGCAGCAGAATTTGCGAAAAATTTGTTGTCTTGTCAACCATTTCTTAGCTTCAAAGTCCCATATCTCGCGAACGGATTGACCTAACCCAAAAATTCCTTATGCATCTGAAAGTAGAAACTCGCCCGATTACAAGGTACGTGTATTTCTCCCTAGGCCATTCTGGTTAAGCGTTTGGAGCAGCAGATTTGCGAAAAAACTTGTTGTCCTCTCAACCATTTCTTAGCTTCAAACTCTCATATCTCGCGAACGGATTGACCTGACCCAAAAATTCCTATTGCATTTGAAAAGTAGAAACTCGCCCGATTACAACGGTACGTGTATTTCTCCCCTAGGCCATTCTGGTTAAGCGGTGGAGCAGCAGAATTGCGAAAAAATTTTTTGCCTTCTCAACCATTTCTTGGCTTCAAACTCCCATATCTCGCGAACGGATTGACCTAACCCAAAAATTCCTGTTGCGTCTGAAAGCAGAAACTCGTCCGATTACAACGGTACGTGTATTTTTCCCCTAGGCCATTCTGGTTAAGCGATTGGAGCAGCAGAATTGCGAAAAATTTGTTGTCTTGTCAACCATTTCTTAGCTTCAAAGTCCCATATCTCGCGAACGGATTGACCTAACCCAAAAATTCCTATTGCATTTGCAAGTAGAAACTCGCCCGATTACAACGGTACGTGTATTTTTCCCCTAGGCCATTCTGGTTAAGCGATTGGAGCAGCAGAAGTGCGAAAAATTTGTTGTCTTGTCAACCATTTCTTAGCTTCAAAGTCCCATATCTCGCGAACGGATTGACCTAACCCAAAAATTCCTGTTGCGTCTGAAAGTAGAAACTCGCCGATTACAACGGTATGTGTATGTTTTCCCTAGCCCATTCTGGTTAAGCGTTTGGTGCAGCAGAATTGCGAAAAATTTGTTGTCTTCTAAACAATTTCTTAGCTTCAAACTCCCATATCTCGCGAACGGATTGACTTAACCGAAAAATTCCTATTGCGTCTGAAAGTAGAAAGTCGCCCGATTACAACGGTATGCGTATTTTTTCCCTAGGCCATTCTGGTTAAGCGTTTGGAGCAGCAGATTTGCGAAAAACTTGTTGTCCTCTCAACCATTTCTTAGCTTCAAACTCTCATATCTCGCGAACGGATTGACCTGACCCAAAAATTCCTATTGCATTTGAAAGTAGAAACTCGCCCGATTACAGCGGTATGTGTATTTTTTCCGTAGGCATTTCTGGTTAAGCGTTTCGAGCAGCAGTATTGCGAAAAATTTTTTGCCTTCTCAACCATTTCTTGGATTCAAACTCCCATATCTCGCGAACGGATTGACCTAACCCAAAAATTCCTGTTGCGTCTGAAAGTAGAAACCCGCCCGATTACAACGGTATGTGTATGTTTTCCCTAGGCCATTCTGGTTAAGCGTTCGGAGCAGCAGATTTGCGAAAAATTTGTTGTCTTCTAAACAATTTTTAGCTTCAAACTCCATATCTCGCGAACGGATTGACTTAACCGAAAAATTCCTATTGCGTCTGAATGTAGAAAGTCGCCCGATTACATCGGTACGTGTATTTTTCCCCTAGGCCATTCTGGTTAAGCGATTGGAGCAGCAGAAGTGCGAAAAATTTGTTGTCTTGTCAACCATTTCTTAGCTTCAAAGTCCCTTATCTCGCGAACGGATTGACCGAACCCAAAAATTCCTATTGTATCCGAAAGCAGAAACTCGCCCGATTACAACGGTATGCGTATTTTTTCCCTAGGCCATTCTGGTTAAGCGTTTGGAGCAGCAGAATTGCGAAAAATTTTTTGCCTTCTCAACCATTTGTTGTCTTCAAACTCCCATATCTCGCGAACGGATTGACCTAACCCAAAAATTCCTTATGCATCTGAAAGTAGAAACTCGCCCGATTACAACGGTATGTGTATGTTTTCCCTAGGCCATTCTGGTTAAGCGTTCGGAGCAGCAGATTTGCGAAAAATTTGTTGTCTTCTCAACCATTTCTTAGCTTCAAACTCTCATATCTCGCGAACGGATTGACCTAACCCAAAAATTCCTATTGGATTTGAAAGTAGAAACTCGCCCGATTACAACGGTATGTGTATTTATCCCCTAGGCCATTCTGGTTAAGCGGTGGAGCAGCAGAATTGCGAAAAATTTGTTGCCTTCTCAATCATTTCTTGGATTCAAACTCCCATATCTCGCGAACGGATTGACCGAACCCAAAAATTCCTATTGTAACTGAAAGTAGAAACTCGCCCGATTACAACGGTATGCGTATTTTTTCCCTAGCCCATTCTGGTTAAGCGTTTGGAGCAGCAGAATTGCGAAAAATTTTTTGCCTTCTCAACCATTTCTTGGATTCAAACTCCCATATCTCGCGACCGGATTGACCTAATTCAAAAATTCCTGTTGCGTCTGAAAGTAGAAACTCGCCGGATTACAACGGTACGTGTATTTCTCCCCTAGGCCATTCTGGTTAAGCGGTGGAGCAGCAGAATTGCGAAAAATTTGTTGCCTTCTCAATCATTTCTTGGATTCAAACTCCCATATCTCGCGAACGGATTGACCGAACCCAAAAATTCCTATTGTAACTGAAAGTAGAAACTCGCCCGATTACAACGGTATGTGTATTTTTCCCCTAGGCCGTTCTGGTTAAGCGATTGGAGCAGCAGAAGTGCGAAAAATTTGTTGTCTTGTCAACCATTTCTTAGCTTCAAAGTCCCATATCTCGCGAACGGATTGACCTAACCCAAAAATTCCTATTGCATTTGAAAGTAGAAACTCGCCCGATTACAACGGTACGTGTATTTTTACCCTAGGCCATTCTGGTTAAGCGATTGGAGCTGCAGAATTGCGAAAAATTTGTTGCCTTGTCAACCATTTCTTAGCTTCAAAGTCCTATATCTCGCGAACGGATTGACATAACCCAAAAATTCCTGTTGCGTCTGAAAGTAGAAACTCGCCCGATTACAACGGTATGTGTATTTTTTCCCTGGGCCATTCTGGTTAAGTGTTTGGAGCAGCAGAAGTGCGAAAAATGTGTTGTCTTGTCAACCATTTCTTAGCTTCAAGGTCCCATATCTCGCGAACGGATTGACCGAACCCAAAAATTCCTATTGTAACTGAAAGAAGAAACTCGCCCGATTACAACGGTATGCGTATTTTTTCCCTAGGCCATTCTGGTTAAGCGTTTGGAGCAGCAGATTTGCGAAAAATTTGTTGTCTTGTCAACCATTTCTTAGCTTCAAAGTCCTATATCTCGCGAACGGATTGACATAACCCAAAAATTCCTGTTGCGTCTGAAAGTAGAAACTCGCCCGATTACATCGGTATGTGTATTTTTTCCCTAGGCCATTCTGGTTAAGTGTTTGGAGCAGCAGAATTGCGAAAAATTTGTTGCCTTCTCAACCATTTCTTGGCTTCAAACTCCCATGTCTCGCGAACGGATTGACCTAACCCAAAAATTCCTTATGCATCTGAAAGTAGAAACTCGTCCGGTTACAACGGTACGTGTATTTTTCCCCTAGAGCATTCTGGTTAAGCGATTTGAGCTGCAGAAGTGCGAAAAATTTGTTGTCTTGTCAACCATTTCTTAGCTTCAAGGTCCCATATCTCGCGAACGGATTGATCGAACCCAAAAATTCCTATTGCATTTGAAAGTAGAAACTCGCCCGATTACAACGGTATGTGTATTTTCTCCCTAGGGCATTCTAGTTAAGCGTTTGGAGCAGCAGAATTGCGAAAAATTTTTTGCCTTCTCAACCATTTCTTAGCTTCAAACTCCCATATCTCGCGAACGGATTGACCTAACCCAAAAATTCCTTATGCATCTGAAAGTAGAAACTCGCCCGATTACAACGGTATGTGTATTTTTCCCCTAGGCCATTCTGGTTAAGCGATTGGAGCAGCAGAATTGCGAAAAATTTGTTGTCTTGTCAACCATTTCTTAGCTTCATAGCCCATATCTCGCGAACGGATTGACCTAACCCAAAAATTCCTATTGCATTTGAAAGTAGAAACTCGCCCGATTACAACGGTGCGTGTATTTTTCCCCTAGGCCATTCTGGTTAAGCGATTGGAGCAGCAGAAGTGCGAAAAATTTGTTGTCTTGTCAACCATTTCTTAGCTTCAAAGTCCCATATCTCGCGAACGGATTGACCGAACCCAAAAATTCCTATTGTATCTGAAAGTAGAAACTCGCCCGATTACAACGGTATGAGTATTTTTTCCCTAGGCCATTCTGGTTAAGCGTTTGGAGCAGCAGAATTGCGAAAAATTTGTTGTCTTCTCAACCATTTCTTAGCTTCAAACTCTCATATCTCGCGAACGGATTGTCCTAACCCAAAAATTCCTATTGCATTTTAAAGTAGAAACTCGCCAGATTACAACGGTACGTGTATTTTTTCCCTAGGCCATTCTGGTTAAGCGTTTGGAGCAGCAGATTTGCGAAAAATTTGTTGTCCTGTCAACCATTTCTTAGCTTCAAAGTCCCATATCTCGCGAACGGATTGACCTAACCCAAAAATTCCTATTGCATTTGAAAGTAGAAACTCGCCCGATTACAACGGTATGTGTATTTTTTCCCTAGGCCATTCTGGTTAAGTGTTTGGAGCAGCAGAATTGCGAAAAATTTGTTGCCTTCTCAACCATTTCTTGGCTTCAAACTCCCATGTCTCGCGAACGGATTGACCTAACCCAAAAATTCCTTATGCATCTGAAAGTAGAAACTCGCCCGGTTACAACGGTACGTGTATTTTTCCCCTAGGGCATTCTGGTTAAGCGATTTGAGCAGCAGAAGTGCGAAAAATTTGTTGTCTTGTCAACCATTTCTTAGCTTCAAGGTCCCATATCTCGCGAACGGATTGACCGAACCCAAAAATTCCTATTGCATTTGAAAGTAGAAACTCGCCCGATTACAACGGTATGTGTATTTTTTCCCTAGGCCATTCTGGTTAAGCGTTTCGAGCAGCAGTATTGCGAAAAATTTGTTGTCTTCTCAACCATTTCTTAGCTTCAAAGTCCCATATCTGGCGAACGGATTGACCAAACCCAAAAATTCCTTCTGCGTCTGAAAGTAGAAACTCGCCCGGTTACAACGGTACGTGTATTTTTCCCCTAGGGCATTCTGGTTAAGCGATTTGAGCAGCAGAAGTGCGAAAAATTTGTTGTCTTGTCAACCATTTCTTAGCTTCAAGGTCCCATATCTCGCGAACGGATTGACCGAACCCAAAAATTCCTATTGCATTTGAAAGTAGAAACTCGCCCGATTACAACGGTATGTGTATTTTCTCCCTAGGGCATTCTAGTTAAGCGTTTGGAGCAGCAGAATTGCGAAAAATTTTTTGCCTTCTCAACCATTTCTTAGCTTCAAACTCCCATATCTCGCGAACGGATTGACCTAACCCAAAAATTCCTTATGCATCTGAAAGTAGAAACTCGCCCGATTACAACGGTATGTGTATTTTTCCCCTAGGCCATTCTGGTTAAGCGATTGGAGCAGCAGAATTGCGAAAAATTTGTTGTCCTCTCAACCATTTCTTAGCTTCAAACTCTCATATCTCGCGAACGGATTGTCCTAACCCAAAAATTCCTATTGCATTTTAAAGTAGAAACTCGCCAGATTACAACGGTACGTGTATTTTTTCCCTAGGCCATTCTGGTTAAGCGTTTGGAGCAGCAGATTTGCGAAAAATTTGTTGTCTTGTCAACCATTTCTTAGCTTCAAGGTCCCATATCTCGCGAACGGATTGACCGAACCCAAAAATTCCTATTGCATTTGAAAGTAGAAACTCGCCCGATTACAACGGTATGTGTATTTTTTCCCTAGGCCATTCTGGTTAAGCGTTTCGAGCAGCAGTATTGCGAAAAATTTGTTGTCTTCTCAACCATTTCTTAGCTTCAAAGTCCCATATCTCGCGAACGGATTGACCAAACCCAAAAATTCCTTCTGCGTTTGAAAGTAGAAACTCGCCCGATTACAACGGTATGTGTATTTTTTCCCTAGGCCATTCTGGTTAAGCGTTTCGAGCAGCAGTATTGCGAAAAATTTGTTGTCTTCTCAACCATTTCTTAGCTTCAAAGTCCCATATCTCGCGAACGGATTTACCGAACCCAAAAATTCCTATTGTAACTGAAAGTAGAAACTCGCCCGATTACAACGGTATGCGTATTTTTTCCCTAGGCCATTCTGGTTAAGCGTTTGGAGCAGCAGATTTGCGACAAATTTGTTGTCTTCTCAAGCATTTCTTAGCTTCAAGGTACCATATCTCGCGATCGGATTGACCAAACCCAAAAATTCCTTCTGCGTCTGAAAGTAGAAACTCGCCCGATTTCAACGGTATGCGTATTTTATCCCTAGGCCATTCTGGTTAAGCGTTTGGAGCAGCAGAATTGCGAAAAATTTTTTGCCTTCTCAACCATTTCCTGGCTTCAAACTCCCATATCTCGCGAACGGATTGACCAAACCCAAAAATTCCTTCTGCGTCTGAAAGTAGAAACTCGCCCGATTACAACGGTATGTGTATTTTCCCCCTAGGCCATTCTGGTTAAGCGATTTGAGCAGCAGAAGTGCGAAAAATTTGTTGTCTTGTCAACCATTTCTTAGCTTCAAAGTCCCATATCTCGCGAACGGATTGACCTAACCCAAAAATTCCTATTGCATTTGAAAGTAGAAACTCGCCCGTTTACAACGGTATGTGTATTTTTTCCCTAGGCCATTCTGGTTAAGAGTTTGGAGCAGTAGAATTGCGAATAATTTTTTGCCTTCTCAACCATTTCTTGGCTTCAATCTCCCATATCTCGCGAACGGATTGACCTAACCGAAAAATTCCTATTGCGTCTGAAAGTAGAAACTCGCAGATTACAACGGTACGTTTTTTTTCCCCCTAGGGCATTCTGGTTAATCGATTGGAGCAGCAGAAGTGCGAAAAATTTGTTGTCTTGTCAACCATTTCTTAGCTTCAAAGTCCCATATCTCGCGAACGGATTGACCGAACCCAAAAATTCCTATTTTAACTGAATGTAGAAACTCGCCGGATTACAACGGTAGGTGTATTTTTCCCTAGCCCATTCTGGTTAAGCGTTTGGTGCAGCAGAATTGCGAAAGATTTGTTGTCTTCAAAACCATTTCTTAGCTTCAAACTCCCATATCTCGCGAACGGATTGACTTAACCGAAAAATTCCTATTGCGTCTGAAAGTAGAAACTCGCCCGATTAAAACGGTACGGGTATTTTTCCCCTAGGCCATTCTGGTTAAGCGATTGGAGCAGCAGAATTGCGAAAAATTTGTTGTCTTGTCAACCATTTCTTAGCTTCAAAGTCCCATATCTCGCGAACGGATTGACCTAACCCAAAAATTCCTGTTGCGTCTGAAAGTAGAAACTCGCCCGATTACAACGGTATGTGTATTTTTTCCCTAGGCCATTCTGGTTAAGCGTTTGGAGCAGCAGAATTGCGAAAAATTTTTTGCCTTCTCAACCATTTCTTGGCTTCAAACTCCCATATCTCGCGAACGGATTGACCTAACCCAAAAATTCCTATTGCATTTGAAAGTAGAAACTCGCCCGATTACAACGGTACCTGTATTTTTCCCCTAGGGCATTCTGGTTAAGCGATTGGAGCAGCAGAAGTGCGAGAAATTTGTTGTCTTGTCAACCATTTCTTAGCTTCAAAGTCCCATATCTGGCGAACGGATAGACCTAACCCAAAAATTCCTGTTGAGTCTGAATGTAGAAACTCGCCCGATTACAACGGTATGTGTATTTTTTCCCTAGGCCATTCTGGTTAAGCGTTTGGAGCAGCAGAATTGCGAAAAATTTTTTGCCTTCTCAACCATTTCTTGGCTTCAAACTCCCATATCTCGCGAACGGATTGACCTAACCCAAAAATTCCTTATGCATCTGAAAGTAGAAACTCGCCCGATTACAACGGTACGTGTATTTTTCCCCTAGGGCATTCTGGTTAAGCGATTGGAGCAGCAGAAGTGCGAGAAATTTGTTGTCTTGTCAACCATTTCTTAGCTTCAAAGTCCCATATCTCGCGAACGGATTGACCGAACCCGAAAATTCCTGTTGTATCTGAAAGTAGAAACTCGCCCGATTACAACGGTATGCGTATTTATTCCCTAGGCCATTCTGGTTAAGCGATTGGAGCAGCAGAAGTGCGAAAAATTTGTTGTCTTGTCAACCATTTCTTAGCTTCAAAGTCCCATATCTCGCGAACGGATTGACCTAACCCAAAAATTCTTGTTGCGTCTGAAAGTAGAAACCCGCCCGATTACAACGGTATGTGTATTTTTTCCCTAGGCCATTCTGGTTAAGCGTTTGGAGCAGCAGAATTGCGAAAAATTTTTTGCCTTCTCAACCATTTCTTGGCTTCAAACTCTCATATCTCGCGAACGGATTGACCTAACCCAAAAATTCCTATTGCATTAGAAAGTAGAAACTCGCCCGATTACAACGGTATGTGTATTTTTTCCCTAGGCCATTCTGGTTAAGCGTTTGGAGCAGCAGAATTGCGAAAAATTTTTTGCCTTCTCAACCATTTCTTGGCTTCAAACTCCCATATCTCGCGAACGGATTGACCTAACCCAAAAATTCCTATTGCATTTGAAAGTAGAAACTCGCCCGATTACAACGGTACCTGTATTTTTCCCCTAGGGCATTCTGGTTAAGCGATTGGAGCAGCAGAAGTGCGAGAAATTTGTTGTCTCGTCAACCATTTCTTAGCTTCAAAGTCCCATATCTCGCGAACGGATTGACCTAACACAAAAATTCTTGTTGCGTCTGAAAGTAGAAACTCGCCCGATTACAACGGTATGTGTATTTTTTCCCTAGGCCATTCTGGTTAAGCGTTTGGAGCAGCAGAATTGCGAAAAATTTTTTGCCTTCTCAACCATTTCTTGGCTTCAAACTCCCATATCTCGCGAACGGATTGACCTAACCCAAAAATTCCTTATGCATCTGAAAGTAGAAACTCGCCCGATTACAACGGTACGTGTATTTTTCCCCTAGGGCATTCTGGTTAAGCGATTGGAGCAGCAGAAGTGCGAGAAATTTGTTGTCTTGTCAACCATTTCTTAGCTTCAAAGTCCCATATCTCGCGAACGGATTGACCGAACCCGAAAATTCCTGTTGTATCTGAAAGTAGAAACTCGCCCGATTACAACGGTATGCGTATTTATTCCCTAGGCCATTCTGGTTAAGCGATTGGAGCAGCAGAAGTGCGAGAAATTTGTTGTCTTGTCAACCATTTCTTAGCTTCAAAGTCCCATATCTCGCGAACGGTTTGACCGAACCCGAAAATTCCTGTTGTATCTGAAAGTAGAAACTCGCCCGATTACAACGGTATGCGTATTTATTCCCTAGGCCATTCTGGTTAAGCGATTGGAGCAGCAGAAGTGCGAAAAATTTGTTGTCTTGTCAACCATTTCTTAGCTTCAAAGTCCCATATCTCGCGAACGGATTGACCTAACCCAAAAATTCTTGTTGCGTCTGAAAGTAGAAACTCGCCCGATTACAACGGTATGTGTATTTTTTCCCTAGGCCATTCTGGTTAAGCGTTTGGAGCAGCAGAATTGCGAAAAATTTTTTGCCTTCTCAACCATTTCTTGGCTTCAAACTCTCATATCTCGCGAACGGATTGACCTAACCCAAAAATTCCTATTGCATTAGAAAGTAGAAACTCGCCCGATTACAACGGTATGTGTATTTTTTCCCTAGGCCATTCTGGTTAAG
The DNA here is from genome assembly GCF_051014685.1 of Ptiloglossa arizonensis. Classification (NCBI taxonomy): domain Eukaryota; kingdom Metazoa; phylum Arthropoda; class Insecta; order Hymenoptera; family Colletidae; genus Ptiloglossa; species Ptiloglossa arizonensis. Next base: position 39,897 of record NW_027479670.1, read on the forward strand.
CGTTTGGAGCAGCAGAATTGCGAAAAATTTTTTGCCTTCTCAACCATTTCTTGGCTTCAAACTCCCATATCTCGCGAACGGATTGACCTAACCCAAAAATTCCTATTGCATTTGAAAGTAGAAACTCGCCCGATTACAACGGTACCTGTATTTTTCCCCTAGGGCATTCTGGTTAAGCGATTGGAGCAGCAGAAGTGCGAGAAATTTGTTGTCTTGTCAACCATTTCTTAGCTTCAAAGTTCCATATCTGGCGAACGGATAGACCTAACCCAAAAATTCCTGTTGATTCTGAATGTAGAAACTCGCCCGATTACAACGGTATGTGTATTTTTTCCCTAGGCCATTCTGGTTAAGCGTTTGGAGCAGCAGAATTGCGAAAAATTTTTTGCCTTCTCAACCATTTCTTGGCTTCAAACTCCCATATCTCGCGAACGGATTGACCTAACCCAAAAATTCCTTATGCATCTGAAAGTAGAAACTCGCCCGATTACAACGGTACGTGTATTTTTCCCCTAGGGCATTCTGGTTAAGCGATTGGAGCAGCAGAAGTGCGAGAAATTTGTTGTCTTGTCAACCATTTCTTAGCTTCAAAGTCCCATATCTCGCGAACGGATTGACCGAACCCGAAAATTCCTGTTGTATCTGAAAGTAGAAACTCGCCCGATTACAACGGTATGCGTATTTATTCCCTAGGCCATTCTGGTTAAGCGATTGGAGCAGCAGAAGTGCGAGAAATTTGTTGTCTTGTCAACCATTTCTTAGCTTCAAAGTCCCATATCTCGCGAACGATTTGACCGAACCCGAAAATTCCTGTTGTATCTGAAAGTAGAAACTCGCCCGATTACAACGGTATGCGTATTTATTCCCTAGGCCATTCTGGTTAAGCGATTGGAGCAGCAGAAGTGCGAAAAATTTGTTGTCTCGTCAACCATTTCTTAGCTTCAAAGTCCCATATCTCGCGAACGGATTGACCTAACACAAAAATTCTTGTTGCGTCTGAAAGTAGAAACTCGCCCGATTACAACGGTATGTGTATTTTTTCCCTAGGCCATTCTGGTTAAGCGTTTGGAGCAGCAGAATTGCGAAAAATTTTTTGCCTTCTCAACCATTTCTTGGCTTCAAACTCTCATATCTCGCGAACGGATTGACCTAACCCAAAAATTCCTATTGCATTAGAAAGTAGAAACTCGCCCGATTACAACGGTATGTGTATTTTTTCCCTAGGCCATTCTGGTTAAGCGTTTGGAGCAGCAGATTTGCGAAAAATTTGTTGTCCTGTCAACCATTTCTTAGCTTCAAAGTCCCATATCTCGCGAACGGATTGACCTAACCCAAAAATTCCTATTGCATTAGAAAGTAGAAACTCGCCCGATTACAACGGTGCGTGTATTTTTCCCCTAGGCCATTCTGGTTAAGCGTTTGGAGCAGCAGAATTGCGAAAAATTTGTTGTCTTCTCAACCATTTCTTAGCTTCAAACTCTCATATCTCGCGAACGGATTGTCCTAACCCAAAAATTCCTATTGCATTTTAAAGTAGAAACTCGCCAGATTACAACGGTACGTGTATTTTTTCCCTAGGCCATTCTGGTTAAGCGTTTGGAGCAGCAGATTTGCGAAAAATTTGTTGTCCTGTCAACCATTTCTTAGCTTCAAAGTCCCATATCTCGCGAACGGATTGACCTAACCCAAAAATTCCTATTGCATTTGAAAGTAGAAACTCGCCCGATTACAACGGTATGTGTATTTTTTCCCTAGGCCATTCTGGTTAAGTGTTTGGAGCAGCAGAATTGCGAAAAATTTGTTGCCTTCTCAACCATTTCTTGGCTTCAAACTCCCATGTCTCGCGAACGGATTGACCTAACCCAAAAATTCCTTATGCATCTGAAAGTAGAAACTCGCCCGGTTACAACGGTACGTGTATCTTTCCCCTAGGGCATTCTGGTTAAGCGATTTGAGCAGCAGAAGTGCGAAAAATTTGTTGTCTTGTCAACCATTTCTTAGCTTCAAGGTCCCATATCTCGCGAACGGATTGACCGAACCCAAAAATTCCTATTGCATTTGAAAGTAGAAACTCGCCCGATTACAACGGTATGTGTATTTTTTCCCTAGGCCATTCTGGTTAAGCGTTTCGAGCAGCAGTATTGCGAAAAATTTGTTGTCTTCTCAACCATTTCTTAGCTTCAAAGTCCCATATCTGGCGAACGGATTGACCAAACCCAAAAATTCCTTCTGCGTCTGAAAGTAGAAACTCGCCCGGTTACAACGGTACGTGTATTTTTCCCCTAGGGCATTCTGGTTAAGCGATTTGAGCAGCAGAAGTGCGAAAAATTTGTTGTCTTGTCAACCATTTCTTAGCTTCAAGGTCCCATATCTCGCGAACGGATTGACCGAACCCAAAAATTCCTATTGCATTTGAAAGTAGAAACTCGCCCGATTACAACGGTATGTGTATTTTCTCCCTAGGGCATTCTAGTTAAGCGTTTGGAGCAGCAGAATTGCGAAAAATTTTTTGCCTTCTCAACCATTTCTTAGCTTCAAACTCCCATATCTCGCGAACGGATTGACCTAACCCAAAAATTCCTTATGCATCTGAAAGTAGAAACTCGCCCGATTACAACGGTATGTGTATTTTTCCCCTAGGCCATTCTGGTTAAGCGTTTGGAGCAGCAGAATTGCGAAAAATTTGTTGTCTTCTCAACCATTTCTTAGCTTCAAACTCTCATATCTCGCGAACGGATTGTCCTAACCCAAAAATTCCTATTGCATTTTAAAGTAGAAACTCGCCAGATTACAACGGTACGTGTATTTTTTCCCTAGGCCATTCTGGTTAAGCGTTTGGAGCAGCAGATTTGCGAAAAATTTGTTGTCCTGTCAACCATTTCTTAGCTTCAAAGTCCCATATCTCGCGAACGGATTGACCTAACCCAAAAATTCCTATTGCATTTGAAAGTAGAAACTCGCCCGATTACAACGGTATGTGTATTTTTTCCCTAGGCCATTCTGGTTAAGTGTTTGGAGCAGCAGAATTGCGAAAAATTTGTTGCCTTCTCAACCATTTCTTGGCTTCAAACTCCCATGTCTCGCGAACGGATTGACCTAACCCAAAAATTCCTTATGCATCTGAAAGTAGAAACTCGCCCGGTTACAACGGTACGTGTATCTTTCCCCTAGGGCATTCTGGTTAAGCGATTTGAGCAGCAGAAGTGCGAAAAATTTGTTGTCTTGTCAACCATTTCTTAGCTTCAAGGTCCCATATCTCGCGAACGGATTGACCGAACCCAAAAATTCCTATTGCATTTGAAAGTAGAAACTCGCCCGATTACAACGGTATGTGTATTTTTTCCCTAGGCCATTCTGGTTAAGCGTTTCGAGCAGCAGTATTGCGAAAAATTTGTTGTCTTCTCAACCATTTCTTAGCTTCAAAGTCCCATATCTGGCGAACGGATTGACCAAACCCAAAAATTCCTTCTGCGTCTGAAAGTAGAAACTCGCCCGGTTACAACGGTACGTGTATTTTTCCCCTAGGGCATTCTGGTTAAGCGATTTGAGCAGCAGAAGTGCGAAAAATTTGTTGTCTTGTCAACCATTTCTTAGCTTCAAGGTCCCATATCTCGCGAACGGATTGACCGAACCCAAAAATTCCTATTGCATTTGAAAGTAGAAACTCGCCCGATTACAACGGTATGTGTATTTTCTCCCTAGGGCATTCTAGTTAAGCGTTTGGAGCAGCAGAATTGCGAAAAATTTTTTGCCTTCTCAACCATTTCTTAGCTTCAAACTCCCATATCTCGCGAACGGATTGACCTAACCCAAAAATTCCTTATGCATCTGAAAGTAGAAACTCGCCCGATTACAACGGTATGTGTATTTTTCCCCTAGGCCATTCTGGTTAAGCGATTGGAGCAGCAGAATTGCGAAAAATTTGTTGTCCTCTCAACCATTTCTTAGCTTCAAACTCTCATATCTCGCGAACGGATTGTCCTAACCCAAAAATTCCTATTGCATTTTAAAGTAGAAACTCGCCAAATTACAACGGTACGTGTATTTTTCCCTAGCCCATTCTGGTTAAGCGTTTGGTGCAGCAGAATTGCGAAAGATTTGTTGTCTTGTCAACCATTTCTTAGCTTCAAACTCCCATATCTCGCGAACGGATTGACTTAACCGAAAAATTCCTATTGCGTCTGAAAGTAGAAACTCGCCCGATTAAAACGGTACGGGTATTTTTCCCCTAGGCCATTCTGGTTAAGCGATTGGAGCAGCAGAATTGCGAAAAATTTGTTGTCTTGTCAACCATTTCTTAGCTTCAAAGTCCCATATCTCGCGAACGGATTGACCTAACCCAAAAATTCCTGTTGCGTCTGAAAGTAGAAACTCGCCCGATTACAACGGTATGTGTATTTTTTCCCTAGGCCATTCTGGTTAAGCGTTTGGAGCAGCAGAATTGCGAAAAATTTTTTGCCTTCTCAACCATTTCTTGGCTTCAAACTCCCATATCTCGCGAACGGATTGACCTAACCCAAAAATTCCTAATGCATTTGAAAGTAGAAACTCGCCCGATTACAACGGTACCTGTATTTTTCCCCTAGGGCATTCTGGTTAAGCGATTGGAGCAGCAGAAGTGCGAGAAATTTGTTGTCTTGTCAACCATTTCTTAGCTTCAAAGTCCCATATCTGGCGAACGGATAGACCTAACCCAAAAATTCCTGTTGAGTCTGAATGTAGAAACTCGCCCGATTACAACGGTATGTGTATTTTTTCCCTAGGCCATTCTGGTTAAGCGTTTGGAGCAGCAGAATTGCGAAAAATTTTTTGCCTTCTCAACCATTTCTTGGCTTCAAACTCCCATATCTCGCGAACGGATTGACCTAACCCAAAAATTCCTTATGCATCTGAAAGTAGAAACTCGCCCGATTACAACGGTACGTGTATTTTTCCCCTAGGGCATTCTGGTTAAGCGATTGGAGCAGCAGAAGTGCGAGAAATTTGTTGTCTTGTCAACCATTTCTTAGCTTCAAAGTCCCATATCTCGCGAACGGATTGACCGAACCCGAAAATTCCTGTTGTATCTGAAAGTAGAAACTCGCCCGATTACAACGGTATGCGTATTTATTCCCTAGGCCATTCTGGTTAAGCGATTGGAGCAGCAGAAGTGCGAAAAATTTGTTGTCTTGTCAACCATTTCTTAGCTTCAAAGTCCCATATCTCGCGAACGGATTGACCTAACCCAAAAATTCTTGTTGCGTCTGAAAGTAGAAACTCGCCCGATTACAACGGTATGTGTATTTTTCCCCCAGGCCATTCTGGTTAAGCGATTGGAGCAGCAGAATTGCGAAAAATTTGTTGTCTTGTCAACCATTTCTTAGCTTCAAAGTCCCATATCTCGCGAACGGATTGACCTAACCCAAAAATTCCTATTGCATTTGCAAGTAGAAACTCGCCCGATTACAACGGTACGTGTATTTTTCCCCTAGGCCATTCTGGTTAAGCGATTGGAGCAGCAGAAGTGCGAAAAATTTGTTGTCTTGTCAACCATTTCTTAGCTTCAAAGTCCCATATCTCGCGAACGGATTGACCTAACCCAAAAATTCCTGTTGCGTCTGAAAGTAGAAACTCGCCGATTACAACGGTATGTGTATGTTTTCCCTAGCCCATTCTGGTTAAGCGTTTGGTGCAGCAGAATTGCGAAAAATTTGTTGTCTTCTAAACAATTTCTTAGCTTCAAACTCCCATATCTCGCGAACGGATTGACTTAACCGAAAAATTCCTATTGCGTCTGAAAGTAGAAAGTCGCCCGATTACAACGGTATGCGTATTTTTTCCCTAGGCCATTCTGGTTAAGCGTTTGGAGCAGCAGATTTGCGAAAAACTTGTTGTCCTCTCAACCATTTCTTAGCTTCAAACTCTCATATCTCGCGAACGGATTGACCTGACCCAAAAATTCCTATTGCATTTGAAAGTAGAAACTCGCCCGATTACAGCGGTATGTGTATTTTTTCCCTAGGCATTTCTGGTTAAGCGTTTCGAGCAGCAGTATTGCGAAAAATTTTTTGCCTTCTCAACCATTTCTTGGATTCAAACTCCCATATCTCGCGAACGGATTGACCTAACCCAAAAATTCCTGTTGCGTCTGAAAGTAGAAACCCGCCCGATTACAACGGTATGTGTATGTTTTCCCTAGGCCATTCTGGTTAAGCGTTCGGAGCAGCAGATTTGCGAAAAATTTGTTGTCTTCTAAACAATTTTTAGCTTCAAACTCCATATCTCGCGAACGGATTGACTTAACCGAAAAATTCCTATTGCGTCTGAATGTAGAAAGTCGCCCGATTACATCGGTACGTGTATTTTTCCCCTAGGCCATTCTGGTTAAGCGATTGGAGCAGCAGAAGTGCGAAAAATTTGTTGTCTTGTCAACCATTTCTTAGCTTCAAAGTCCCTTATCTCGCGAACGGATTGACCGAACCCAAAAATTCCTATTGTATCCGAAAGCAGAAACTCGCCCGATTACAACGGTATGCGTATTTTTTCCCTAGGCCATTCTGGTTAAGCGTTTGGAGCAGCAGAATTGCGAAAAATTTTTTGCCTTCTCAACCATTTGTTGTCTTCAAACTCCCATATCTCGCGAACGGATTGACCTAACCCAAAAATTCCTTATGCATCTGAAAGTAGAAACTCGCCCGATTACAACGGTATGTGTATGTTTTCCCTAGGCCATTCTGGTTAAGCGTTCGGAGCAGCAGATTTGCGAAAAATTTGTTGTCTTCTCAACCATTTCTTAGCTTCAAACTCTCATATCTCGCGAACGGATTGACCTAACCCAAAAATTCCTATTGGATTTGAAAGTAGAAACTCGCCCGATTACAACGGTATGTGTATTTTTTCCCTAGGGCATTCTGGTTAAGCGTTTGGAGCAGCAGAATTGCGAAAAATTTTTTGCCTTCTCAACCATTTGTTGTCTTCAAACTCCCATATCTCGCGAACGGATTGACCTAACCCAAAAATTCCTTATGCATTTGAAAGTAGAAACTCGCCCGATTACAACGGTACGTGTATTTCTCCCCTAGGCCATTCTGGTTAAGCGGTGGAGCAGCAGAATTGCGAAAAAATTTTTTGTCTTCTCAACCATTTCTTAGCTTCAAACTCTCATATCTCGCGAACGGATTGTCCTAACCCAGAAATTCCTATTGCATTTGAAAGTAGAAACTCGCCAGATTACAACGGTACGTGTATTTTTCCCCTAGGGCATTCTGGTTAAACGGTTGGAGCAGCAGAATTGCGAAAAATTTGTTGTCTTGTCAACCATTTCTTAGCTTCAAAGTCCCATATCTCGCGAACGGATTGACCTAACCCAAAAATTCCTTATGCATCTGAAAGTAGAAACTCGCCCGATTACAACGGTACGTGTATCTTTCCCCTAGGGCGTTCTGGTTAAGCGATTGGTGCAGCAGAAGTGCGAAAAATTTGTTGTCTTGTCAACCATTTCTTAGCTTCAAAGACCCGTATCTAGGCGAACAGATTGACCGAACCCAAAAATTCCTATTGTAACTGAATGTAGAAACTCGCCCGATTACAACGGTATGTGTATTTTATCCCTAGGCCATTCTTGGTAAGAGTTTGGAGCAGCAGAATTGCGAAAAATTTGTTGTCTTCTCAACCATTTCTTGGCTTCAAACTCCCATACCTCGCGAACGGATTGACCTAACCCAAAAATTCCTGTTGCGTCTGAAAGTAGAAACTCGCCCGATTACAATAGTATGTGTATTTCTCCCTAGGCCATTCTGGTTAAGCGTTTGGAGCAGCAGATTTGCGAAAAACTTGTTGTCCTCTCAACCATTTCTTAGCTTCAAACTCTCATATCTCGCGAACGGATTGACCTGACCCAAAAATTCCTATTGCATTTGAAAGTAGAAACTCGCCCGATTACAACGGTACGTGTATTTCTCCCCTAGGCCATTCTGGTTAAGCGGTGGAGCAGCAGAATTGCGAAAAATTTTTTGCCTTCTCAACCATTTCTTGGATTCAAACTCCCATATCTCGCGACCGGATTGACCTAACCCAAAAATTCCTGTTGCGTCTGAAAGTAGAAACTCGCCCGATTACAACGGTACGTGTATTTTTCCCCTAGGACATTCTGGTTAAGCGATTTGAGCAGCAGAAGTGCGAAAAATGTGTTGTCTTGTCAACCATTTCTTAGCTTCAAGGTCCCATATCTCGCGAACGGATTGACAGAACCCAAAAATTCCTATTGTAACTGAAAGTAGAGACTCGCCCGATTACAACGGTATGTGTATTTTTCCCCTAGGCCGTTCTGGTTAAGCGATTGGAGCAGCAGAAGTGCGAAAAATTTGTTGTCTTGTCAACCATTTCTTAGCTTCAAAGCCCCATATCTCGCGAACGGATTGACCTAACCCAAAAATTCCTATTGCATTTGAAAGTAGAAACTCGCCCGATTACAACGGTACGTGTATTTTTACCCTAGGCCATTCTGGTTAAGCGATTGGAGCTGCAGAATTGCGAAAAATTTGTTGTCTTGTCAACCATTTCTTAGCTTCAAAGTCCTATATCTCGCGAACGGATTGACATAACCCAAAAATTCCTGTTGCGTCTGAAAGTAGAAACTCGCCCGATTACAACGGTATGTGTATTTTTTCCCTAGGCCATTCTGGTTAAGTGTTTGGAGCAGCAGAAGTGCGAAAAATGTGTTGTCTTGTCAACCATTTCTTAGATTCAAGGTCCCATATCTCGCGAACGGATTGACCGAACCCAAAAATTCCTATTGTAACTGAAAGTAGAGACTCGCCCGATTACAACGGTATGTGTATTTTTCCCCTAGGCAGTTCTGGTTAAGCGATTGGAGCAGCAGAAGTGCGAAAAATTTGTTTTCTTGTTAACCATTTCTTAGCTTCAAAGTCCCATATCTCGCGAACGGATTGACTTATCCGAAAAATTCCTATTGCGTCTGAAAGTAGAAACTCTCCCGATTACAACGGTGTGTGTATTTTTCCCCTAGGCCATTCTGGTTAAGCGATTGGAGCAGCAGAATTGCGAAAAATTTGTTGTCTTGTCAACCATTTCTTAGCTTCAAAGTCCCATATCTCGCGAACGGATTGACCGAACCCCAAAATTCCTATTGTATCTGAAAGTAGAAACTCGCCCGATTACAACGGTATGCGTATTTTTTCCCTAGGCCATTCTGGTTAAGTGTTTGGAGCAGCAGAATTGCGAAAAATTTGTTGCCTTCTCAACCATTTCTTGGCTTCAAACTCCCATGTCTCGCGAACGGATTGACCTAACCCAAAAATTCCTTATGCATCTGAAAGTAGAAACTCGCCCGGTTACAACGGTACGTGTATTTTTCCCCTAGGGCATTCTGGTTAAGCGATTTGGGCAGCAGAAGTGCGAAAAATTTGTTGTCTTGTCAACCATTTCTTAGCTTCAAGGTCCCATATCTCGCGAAAGGATTGACCGAACCCAAAAATTCCTATTGCATTTGAAAGTAGAAACTCGCCCGATTACAACGGTATGTGTATTTTCTCCCTAGGGCATTCTAGTTCAGCGTTTGGAGCAGCAGAATTGCGAAAAATTTTTTGCCTTCTCAACCATTTCTTAGCTTCAAACTCCCATATCTCGCGAACGGATTGACCTAACCCAAAAATTCCTTATGCATCTGAAAGTAGAAACTCGCCCGATTACAACGGTATGTGTATTTTTCCCCTAGGCCATTCTGGTTAAGCGATTGGAGCAGCAGAATTGCGAAAAATTTGTTGTCTTGTCAACCATTTCTTAGCTTCATAGTCCCATATCTCGCGAACGGATTGACCTAACCCAAAAATTCCTATTGCATTTGAAAGTAGAAACTCGCCCGATTACAACGGTGCGTGTATTTTTCCCCTAGGCCATTCTGGTTAAGCGAGTGGAGCAGCAGAAGTGCGAAAAATTAGTTGTCTTGTCAACCATTTCTTAGCTTCAAAGTCCCATATCTCGCGAACGGATTGACCGAACCCAAAAATTCCTATTGTATCTGAAAGTAGAAACTCGCCCGATTACAACGGTATGAGTATTTTTTCCCTAGGCCATTCTGGTTAAGCGTTTGGAGCAGCAGAATTGCGAAAAATTTGTTGTCTTCTCAACCATTTCTTAGCTTCAAACTCTCATATCTCGCGAACGGATTGTCCTAACCCAAAAACTCCTATTGCATTTTAAAGTAGAAACTCGCCAGATTACAACGGTACGTGTATTTTTTCCCTAGGCCATTCTGGTTAAGCGTTTGGAGCAGCAGATTTGCGAAAAATTTGTTGTCTTGTCAACCATTTCTCAGCTTCAAAGTCCCATATCTCGCGAACGGATTGACCTAACCCAAAAATTCCTATTGCATTTGAAAGTAGAAACTCGCCCGATTACAACGGTACGCGTATTTTTTCCCTAGGCCATTCTGGTTAAGTGTTTGGAGCAGCAGAATTGCGAAAAATTTGTTGCCTTCTCAACCATTTCTTGGCTTCAAACTCCCATGTCTCGCGAACGGATTGACCTAACCCAAAAATTCCTTATGCATCTGAAAGTAGAAACTCGCCCGGTTACAACGGTACGTGTATTTTTGCCCTAGGGCATTCTGGTTAAGCGATTTGAGCAGCAGAAGTGCGAAAAATTTGTTGTCTTGTCAACCATTTCTTAGCTTCAAGGTCCCATATCTCGCGAACGGATTGACCGAACCCAAAAATTCCTATTGCATTTGAAAGTAGAAACTCGCCCGATTACAACGGTACGTGTATTTTTCCCCTAGGCCATTCTGGTTAAGCGATTGGAGCAGCAGAAGTGCGAAAAATTTGTTGTCTTGTCAACCATTTCTTAGCTTCAAAGTCCCTTATCTCGCGAACGGATTAACCGAACCCAAAAATTCCTATTGTATCCGAAAGTAGAAACTCGCCCGATTACAACGGTATGCGTATTTTTTCCCTAGCCCATTCTGGTTAAGCGTTTGGAGCAGCAGAATTGCGAAAAATTTGTTGTCATCTCAACCATTTCTTAGCTTCAAACTCTCATATCTCGCGAACGGATTGTCCTAACCCAAAAATTCCTATTGCATTTTAAAGTAGAAACTCGCCAGATTACAACGGTACGTGTATTTTTTCCCTAGGCCATTCTGGTTAAGCGTTTGGAGCAGCAGATTTGCGAAAAATTTGTTGTCTTGTCAACCATTTCTTAGCTTCAAAGTCCCATATCTCGCGAACGGATTGACCTAACCCAAAAATTCCTATTGCATTTGAAAGTAGAAACTCGCCCGATTACAACGGTACGTGTATTTTTACCCTAGGCCATTCTGGTTAAGCGATTGGAGCTGCAGAATTGCGAAAAATTTGTTGTCTTGTCAACCATTTCTTAGCTTCAAAGTCCTATATCTCGGGAACGGATTGACATAACCCAAAAATTCCTTATGCATCTGAAAGTAGAAACTCGCCCGATTACAACGGTATGTGTATTTTTCCCCTAGGCCATTCTGGTTAAGCGATTGGAGCAGCAGAATTGCGAAAAATTTGTTGTCTTGTCAACCATTTCTTAGCTTCATAGTCCCATATCTCGCGAACGGATTGACCTAACCCAAAAATTCCTATTGCATTTGAAAGTAGAAACTCGCCCGATTACAACGGTGCGTGTATTTTTCCCCTAGGCCATTCTGGTTAAGCGAGTGGAGCAGCAGAAGTGCGAAAAATTAGTTGTCTTGTCAACCATTTCTTAGCTTCAAAGTCCCATATCTCGCGAACGGATTGACCGAACCCAAAAATTCCTATTGTATCTGAAAGTAGAAACTCGCCCGATTACAACGGTATGAGTATTTTTTCCCTAGGCCATTCTGGTTAAGCGTTTGGAGCAGCAGAATTGCGAAAAATTTGTTGTCTTCTCAACCATTTCTTAGCTTCAAACTCTCATATCTCGCGAACGGATTGTCCTAACCCAAAAACTCCTATTGCATTTTAAAGTAGAAACTCGCCAGATTACAACGGTACGTGTATTTTTTCCCTAGGCCATTCTGGTTAAGCGTTTGGAGCAGCAGATTTGCGAAAAATTTGTTGTCTTGTCAACCATTTCTCAGCTTCAAAGTCCCATATCTCGCGAACGGATTGACCTAACCCAAAAATTCCTATTGCATTTGAAAGTAGAAACTCGCCCGATTACAACGGTACGCGTATTTTTTCCCTAGGCCATTCTGGTTAAGTGTTTGGAGCAGCAGAATTGCGAAAAATTTGTTGCCTTCTCAACCATTTCTTGGCTTCAAACTCCCATGTCTCGCGAACGGATTGACCTAACCCAAAAATTCCTTATGCATCTGAAAGTAGAAACTCGCCCGGTTACAACGGTACGTGTATTTTTCCCCTAGGGCATTCTGGTTAAGCGATTTGAGCAGCAGAAGTGCGAAAAATTTGTTGTCTTGTCAACCATTTCTTAGCTTCAAGGTCCCATATCTCGCGAACGGATTGACCGAACCCAAAAATTCCTATTGCATTTGAAAGTAGAAACTCGCCCGATTACAACGGTACGTGTATTTTTCCCCTAGGCCATTCTGGTTAAGCGATTGGAGCAGCAGAAGTGCGAAAAATTTGTTGTCTTGTCAACCATTTCTTAGCTTCAAAGTCCCTTATCTCGCGAACGGATTAACCGAACCCAAAAATTCCTATTGTATCCGAAAGTAGAAACTCGCCCGATTACAACGGTATGCGTATTTTTTCCCTAGCCCATTCTGGTTAAGCGTTTGGAGCAGCAGAATTGCGAAAAATTTGTTGTCATCTCAACCATTTCTTAGCTTCAAACTCTCATATCTCGCGAACGGATTGTCCTAACCCAAAAATTCCTATTGCATTTTAAAGTAGAAACTCGCCAGATTACAACGGTACGTGTATTTTTTCCCTAGGCCATTCTGGTTAAGCGTTTGGAGCAGCAGATTTGCGAAAAATTTGTTGTCTTGTCAACCATTTCTTAGCTTCAAAGTCCCATATCTCGCGAACGGATTGACCTAACCCAAAAATTCCTATTGCATTTGAAAGTAGAAACTCGCCCGATTACAACGGTACGTGTATTTTTACCCTAGGCCATTCTGGTTAAGCGATTGGAGCTGCAGAATTGCGAAAAATTTGTTGTCTTGTCAACCATTTCTTAGCTTCAAAGTCCTATATCTCGGGAACGGATTGACATAACCCAAAAATTCCTGTTGCGTCTGAAAGTAGAAGCTGGCCCGATTACAACGGTATGTGTATTTTTTCCCTAGGCCATTCTGGTTAAGTGTTTGGAGCAGCAGAATTGCGAAAAATTTGTTGCCTTCTCAACCATTTCTTGGCTTCAAACTCCCATGTCTCGCGAACGGATTGACCTAACCCAAAAATTCCTTATGCATCTGAAAGTAGAAACTCGCCCGGTTACAACGGTACGTGTATTTTTCCCCTAGGGCATTCTGGTTAAGCGATTTGAGCAGCAGAAGTGCGAAAAATTTGTTGTCTTGTCAACCATTTCTTAGCTTCAAGGTCCCATATCTCGCGAACGGATTGACCGAACCCAAAAATTCCTATTGCATTTGAAAGTAGAAACTCGCCCGATTACAACGGTATGTGTATTTTTTCCCTAGGGCATTCTAGTTAAGCGTTTGGAGCAGCAGAATTGCGAAAAATTTGTTGTCTTGTCAACCATTTCTTAGCTTCAAAGTCCCATATCTCGCGAACGGATTGACCTAACCCAAAAATTCCTATTGCATTTGAAAGTAGAAACTCGCCCGATTACAACGGTATGTGTATTTTCTCCCTAGGGCATTCTAGTTAAGCGTTTGGAGCAGCAGAATTGCGAAAAATTTGTTGTCTTGTCAACCATTTCTTAGCTTCAAAGTCCCATATCTCGCGAACGGATTGACCTAACCCAAAAATTCCTATTGCATTTGAAAGTAGAAACTCGCCCGATTACAACGGTACGTGTATTTTTCCCCTAGGCCATTCTGGTTAAGCGATTGGAGCAGCAGAAGTGCGAAAAATTTGTTGTCTTGTCAACCATTTCTTAGCTTCAAAGTCCCTTATCTCGCGAACGGATTAACCGAACCCAAAAATTCCTATTGTATCCGAAAGTAGAAACTCGCCCGATTACAACGGTATGCGTATTTTTTCCCTAGCCCATTCTGGTTAAGCGTTTGGAGCAGCAGAATTGCGAAAAATTTTTTGCCTTCTCAACCATTTCTTGGATTCAAACTCCCATATCTCGCGACCGGATTGACCTAATTCAAAAATTCCTGTTGCGTCTGAAAGTAGAAACTCGCCCGATTACAACGGTACGTGTATTTATCCCCTAGGCCATTCTGGTTAAGCGGTGGAGCAGCAGAATTGCGAAAAATTTGTTGCCTTCTCAATCATTTCTTGGATTCAAACTCCCATATCTCGCGAACGGATTGACCGAACCCAAAAATTCCTATTGTAACTGAAAGTAGAAACTCGCCCGATTACAACGGTATGCGTATTTTTTCCCTAGCCCATTCTGGTTAAGCGTTTGGAGCAGCAGAATTGCGAAAAATTTTTTGCCTTCTCAACCATTTCTTGGATTCAAACTCCCATATCTCGCGACCGGATTGACCTAATTCAAAAATTCCTGTTGCGTCTGAAAGTAGAAACTCGCCGGATTACAACGGTACGTGTATTTCTCCCCTAGGCCATTCTGGTTAAGCGGTGGAGCAGCAGAATTGCGAAAAATTTGTTGCCTTCTCAATCATTTCTTGGATTCAAACTCCCATATCTCGCGAACGGATTGACCGAACCCAAAAATTCCTATTGTAACTGAAAGTAGAAACTCGCCCGATTACAACGGTATGTGTATTTTTTCCCTAGCCCATTCTGGTTAAGCGTTTGGAGCAGCAGAATTGCGAAAAATTTGTTGCCTTCTAAACCATTTCTTAGCTTCAATCTCCCATATCTCGCGAACGGATTGACTTAACCGAAAAATTCCTATTGCTTCTGAAAGTAGAAACTCGCCCGATTACAACGGTACGTGTATTTTTCCCCTAGGGCATTCTGGTTAAGCGATTTGAGCAGCAGAAGTGCGAAAAATTTGTTGTCTTGTCAACCATTTCTTAGCTTCAAAGTCCCATATCTCGCGAACGGATTGACCTAACCCAAAAATTCCTATTGCATTTGAAAGTAGAAACTCGCCCGATTACAACGGTACGTGTATTTTTACCCTAGGCCATTCTGGTTAAGCGATTGGAGCTGCAGAATTGCGAAAAATTTGTTGCCTTGTCAACCATTTCTTAGCTTCAAAGTCCTATATCTCGCGAACGGATTGACATAACCCAAAAATTCCTGTTGCGTCTGAAAGTAGAAACTCGCCCGATTACAACGGTATGTGTATTTTTTCCCTGGGCCATTCTGGTTAAGTGTTTGGAGCAGCAGAAGTGCGAAAAATGTGTTGTCTTGTCAACCATTTCTTAGCTTCAAGGTCCCATATCTCGCGAACGGATTGACCGAACCCAAAAATTCCTATTGTAACTGAAAGAAGAAACTCGCCCGATTACAACGGTATGCGTATTTTTTCCCTAGGCCATTCTGGTTAAGCGTTTGGAGCAGCAGATTTGCGAAAAATTTGTTGTCTTGTCAACCATTTCTTAGCTTCAAAGTCCTATATCTCGCGAACGGATTGACATAACCCAAAAATTCCTGTTGCGTCTGAAAGTAGAAACTCGCCCGATTACATCGGTATGTGTATTTTTTCCCTAGGCCATTCTGGTTAAGTGTTTGGAGCAGCAGAATTGCGAAAAATTTGTTGCCTTCTCAACCATTTCTTGGCTTCAAACTCCCATGTCTCGCGAACGGATTGACCTAACCCAAAAATTCCTTATGCATCTGAAAGTAGAAACTCGTCCGGTTACAACGGTACGTGTATTTTTCCCCTAGAGCATTCTGGTTAAGCGATTTGAGCTGCAGAAGTGCGAAAAATTTGTTGTCTTGTCAACCATTTCTTAGCTTCAAGGTCCCATATCTCGCGAACGGATTGATCGAACCCAAAAATTCCTATTGCATTTGAAAGTAGAAACTCGCCCGATTACAACGGTATGTGTATTTTCTCCCTAGGGCATTCTAGTTAAGCGTTTGGAGCAGCAGAATTGCGAAAAATTTTTTGCCTTCTCAACCATTTCTTAGCTTCAAACTCCCATATCTCGCGAACGGATTGACCTAACCCAAAAATTCCTTATGCATCTGAAAGTAGAAACTCGCCCGATTACAACGGTATGTGTATTTTTCCCCTAGGCCATTCTGGTTAAGCGATTGGAGCAGCAGAATTGCGAAAAATTTGTTGTCTTGTCAACCATTTCTTAGCTTCATAGTCCCATATCTCGCGAACGGATTGACCTAACCCAAAAATTCCTATTGCATTTGAAAGTAGAAGCTCGCCCGATTACAACGGTGCGTGTATTTTTCCCCTAGGCCATTCTGGTTAAGCGATTGGAGCAGCAGAAGTGCGAAAAATTTGTTGTCTTGTCAACCATTTCTTAGCTTCAAAGTCCCATATCTCGCGAACGGATTGACCGAACCCAAAAATTCCTATTGTATCTGAAAGTAGAAACTCGCCCGATTACAACGGTATGAGTATTTTTTCCCTAGGCCATTCTGGTTAAGCGTTTGGAGCAGCAGAATTGCGAAAAATTTGTTGTCTTCTCAACCATTTCTTAGCTTCAAACTCTCATATCTCGCGAACGGATTGTCCTAACCCAAAAATTCCTATTGCATTTTAAAGTAGAAACTCGCCAGATTACAACGGTACGTGTATTTTTTCCCTAGGCCATTCTGGTTAAGCGTTTGGAGCAGCAGATTTGCGAAAAATTTGTTGTCTTGTCAACCATTTCTTAGCTTCAAGGTCCCATATCTCGCGAACGGATTGACCGAACCCAAAAATTCCTATTGCATTTGAAAGTAGAAACTCGCCCGATTACAACGGTATGTGTATTTTTTCCCTAGGCCATTCTGGTTAAGCGTTTCGAGCAGCAGTATTGCGAAAAATTTGTTGTCTTCTCAACCATTTCTTAGCTTCAAAGTCCCATATCTCGCGAACGGATTTACCGAACCCAAAAATTCCTATTGTAACTGAAAGTAGAAACTCGCCCGATTACAACGGTATGCGTATTTTTTCCCTAGGCCATTCTGGTTAAGCGTTTGGAGCAGCAGATTTGCGACAAATTTGTTGTCTTCTCAAGCATTTCTTAGCTTCAAGGTACCATATCTCGCGATCGGATTGACCAAACCCAAAAATTCCTTCTGCGTCTGAAAGTAGAAACTCGCCCGATTTCAACGGTATGCGTATTTTATCCCTAGGCCATTCTGGTTAAGCGTTTGGAGCAGCAGAATTGCGAAAAATTTTTTGCCTTCTCAACCATTTCCTGGCTTCAAACTCCCATATCTCGCGAACGGATTGACCAAACCCAAAAATTCCTTCTGCGTCTGAAAGTAGAAACTCGCCCGATTACAACGGTACGTGTATTTTTACCCTAGGCCATTCTGGTTAAGCGATTGGAGCTGCAGAATTGCGAAAAATTTGTTGCCTTGTCAACCATTTCTTAGCTTCAAAGTCCTATATCTCGCGAACGGATTGACATAACCCAAAAATTCCTGTTGCGTCTGAAAGTAGAAACTCGCCCGATTACAACGGTATGTGTATTTTTTCCCTGGGCCATTCTGGTTAAGTGTTTGGAGCAGCAGAAGTGCGAAAAATGTGTTGTCTTGTCAACCATTTCTTAGCTTCAAGGTCCCATATCTCGCGAACGGATTGACCGAACCCAAAAATTCCTATTGTAACTGAAAGAAGAAACTCGCCCGATTACAACGGTATGCGTATTTTTTCCCTAGGCCATTCTGGTTAAGCGTTTGGAGCAGCAGATTTGCGAAAAATTTGTTGTCTTGTCAACCATTTCTTAGCTTCAAAGTCCTATATCTCGCGAACGGATTGACATAACCCAAAAATTCCTGTTGCGTCTGAAAGTAGAAACTCGCCCGATTACATCGGTATGTGTATTTTTTCCCTAGGCCATTCTGGTTAAGTGTTTGGAGCAGCAGAATTGCGAAAAATTTGTTGCCTTCTCAACCATTTCTTGGCTTCAAACTCCCATGTCTCGCGAACGGATTGACCTAACCCAAAAATTCCTTATGCATCTGAAAGTAGAAACTCGTCCGGTTACAACGGTACGTGTATTTTTCCCCTAGAGCATTCTGGTTAAGCGATTTGAGCTGCAGAAGTGCGAAAAATTTGTTGTCTTGTCAACCATTTCTTAGCTTCAAGGTCCCATATCTCGCGAACGGATTGATCGAACCCAAAAATTCCTATTGCATTTGAAAGTAGAAACTCGCCCGATTACAACGGTATGTGTATTTTCTCCCTAGGGCATTCTAGTTAAGCGTTTGGAGCAGCAGAATTGCGAAAAATTTTTTGCCTTCTCAACCATTTCTTAGCTTCAAACTCCCATATCTCGCGAACGGATTGACCTAACCCAAAAATTCCTTATGCATCTGAAAGTAGAAACTCGCCCGATTACAACGGTATGTGTATTTTTCCCCTAGGCCATTCTGGTTAAGCGATTGGAGCAGCAGAATTGCGAAAAATTTGTTGTCTTGTCAACCATTTCTTAGCTTCATAGTCCCATATCTCGCGAACGGATTGACCTAACCCAAAAATTCCTATTGCATTTGAAAGTAGAAGCTCGCCCGATTACAACGGTGCGTGTATTTTTCCCCTAGGCCATTCTGGTTAAGCGATTGGAGCAGCAGAAGTGCGAAAAATTTGTTGTCTTGTCAACCATTTCTTAGCTTCAAAGTCCCATATCTCGCGAACGGATTGACCGAACCCAAAAATTCCTATTGCATTTGAAAGTAGAAACTCGCCCGATTACAACGGTATGTGTATTTTTTCCCTAGGCCATTCTGGTTAAGCGTTTCGAGCAGCAGTATTGCGAAAAATTTGTTGTCTTCTCAACCATTTCTTAGCTTCAAAGTCCCATATCTCGCGAACGGATTTACCGAACCCAAAAATTCCTATTGTAACTGAAAGTAGAAACTCGCCCGATTACAACGGTATGCGTATTTTTTCCCTAGGCCATTCTGGTTAAGCGTTTGGAGCAGCAGATTTGCGACAAATTTGTTGTCTTCTCAAGCATTTCTTAGCTTCAAGGTACCATATCTCGCGATCGGATTGACCAAACCCAAAAATTCCTTCTGCGTCTGAAAGTAGAAACTCGCCCGATTTCAACGGTATGCGTATTTTATCCCTAGGCCATTCTGGTTAAGCGTTTGGAGCAGCAGAATTGCGAAAAATTTTTTGCCTTCTCAACCATTTCCTGGCTTCAAACTCCCATATCTCGCGAACGGATTGACCAAACCCAAAAATTCCTTCTGCGTCTGAAAGTAGAAACTCGCCCGATTACAACGGTATGTGTATTTTCCCCCTAGGCCATTCTGGTTAAGCGATTTGAGCAGCAGAAGTGCGAAAAATTTGTTGTCTTGTCAACCATTTCTTAGCTTCAAAGTCCCATATCTCGCGAACGGATTGACCTAACCCAAAAATTCCTATTGCATTTGAAAGTAGAAACTCGCCCGTTTACAACGGTATGTGTATTTTTTCCCTAGGCCATTCTGGTTAAGAGTTTGGAGCAGTAGAATTGCGAATAATTTTTTGCCTTCTCAACCATTTCTTGGCTTCAATCTCCCATATCTCGCGAACGGATTGACCTAACCGAAAAATTCCTATTGCGTCTGAAAGTAGAAACTCGCAGATTACAACGGTACGTTTTTTTTCCCCCTAGGGCATTCTGGTTAATCGATTGGAGCAGCAGAAGTGCGAAAAATTTGTTGTCTTGTCAACCATTTCTTAGCTTCAAAGTCCCATATCTCGCGAACGGATTGACCGAACCCAAAAATTCCTATTTTAACTGAATGTAGAAACTCGCCGGATTACAACGGTAGGTGTATTTTTCCCTAGCCCATTCTGGTTAAGCGTTTGGTGCAGCAGAATTGCGAAAGATTTGTTGTCTTCAAAACCATTTCTTAGCTTCAAACTCCCATATCTCGCGAACGGATTGACTTAACCGAAAAATTCCTATTGCGTCTGAAAGTAGAAACTCGCCCGATTAAAACGGTACGGGTATTTTTCCCCTAGGCCATTCTGGTTAAGCGATTGGAGCAGCAGAATTGCGAAAAATTTGTTGTCTTGTCAACCATTTCTTAGCTTCAAAGTCCCATATCTCGCGAACGGATTGACCTAACCCAAAAATTCCTGTTGCGTCTGAAAGTAGAAACTCGCCCGATTACAACGGTATGTGTATTTTTTCCCTAGGCCATTCTGGTTAAGCGTTTGGAGCAGCAGAATTGCGAAAAATTTTTTGCCTTCTCAACCATTTCTTGGCTTCAAACTCCCATATCTCGCGAACGGATTGACCTAACCCAAAAATTCCTATTGCATTTGAAAGTAGAAACTCGCCCGATTACAACGGTACCTGTATTTTTCCCCTAGGGCATTCTGGTTAAGCGATTGGAGCAGCAGAAGTGCGAGAAATTTGTTGTCTTGTCAACCATTTCTTAGCTTCAAAGTCCCATATCTGGCGAACGGATAGACCTAACCCAAAAATTCCTGTTGAGTCTGAATGTAGAAACTCGCCCGATTACAACGGTATGTGTATTTTTTCCCTAGGCCATTCTGGTTAAGCGTTTGGAGCAGCAGAATTGCGAAAAATTTTTTGCCTTCTCAACCATTTCTTGGCTTCAAACTCCCATATCTCGCGAACGGATTGACCTAACCCAAAAATTCCTTATGCATCTGAAAGTAGAAACTCGCCCGATTACAACGGTACGTGTATTTTTCCCCTAGGGCATTCTGGTTAAGCGATTGGAGCAGCAGAAGTGCGAGAAATTTGTTGTCTTGTCAACCATTTCTTAGCTTCAAAGTCCCATATCTCGCGAACGGATTGACCGAACCCGAAAATTCCTGTTGTATCTGAAAGTAGAAACTCGCCCGATTACAACGGTATGCGTATTTATTCCCTAGGCCATTCTGGTTAAGCGATTGGAGCAGCAGAAGTGCGAAAAATTTGTTGTCTTGTCAACCATTTCTTAGCTTCAAAGTCCCATATCTCGCGAACGGATTGACCTAACCCAAAAATTCTTGTTGCGTCTGAAAGTAGAAACTCGCCCGATTACAACGGTATGTGTATTTTTTCCCTAGGCCATTCTGGTTAAGCGTTTGGAGCAGCAGAATTGCGAAAATTTTTTGCCTTCTCAACCATTTCTTGGCTTCAAACTCTCATATCTCGCGAACGGATTGACCTAACCCAAAAATTCCTATTGCATTAGAAAGTAGAAACTCGCCCGATTACAACGGTATGTGTATTTTTTCCCTAGGCCATTCTGGTTAAGCGTTTGGAGCAGCAGAATTGCGAAAAATTTTTTGCCTTCTCAACCATTTCTTGGCTTCAAACTCCCATATCTCGCGAACGGATTGACCTAACCCAAAAATTCCTATTGCATTTGAAAGTAGAAACTCGCCCGATTACAACGGTACCTGTATTTTTCCCCTAGGGCATTCTGGTTAAGCGATTGGAGCAGCAGAAGTGCGAGAAATTTGTTGTCTTGTCAACCATTTCTTAGCTTCAAAGTTCCATATCTGGCGAACGGATAGACTTAACCCAAAAATTCCTGTTGAGTCTGAATGTAGAAACTCGCCCGATTACAACGGTATGTGTATTTTTTCCCTAGGCCATTCTGGTTAAGCGTTTGGAGCAGCAGAATTGCGAAAAATTTTTTGCCTTCTCAACCATTTCTTGGCTTCAAACTCCCATATCTCGCGAACGGATTGACCTAACCCAAAAATTCCTTATGCATCTGAAAGTAGAAACTCGCCCGATTACAACGGTACGTGTATTTTTCCCCTAGGGCATTCTGGTTAAGCGATTGGAGCAGCAGAAGTGCGAGAAATTTGTTGTCTTGTCAACCATTTCTTAGCTTCAAAGTCCCATATCTCGCGAACGGATTGACCGAACCCGAAAATTCCTGTTGTATCTGAAAGTAGAAACTCGCCCGATTACAACGGTATGCGTATTTATTCCCTAGGCCATTCTGGTTAAGCGATTGGAGCAGCAGAAGTGCGAGAAATTTGTTGTCTTGTCAACCATTTCTTAGCTTCAAAGTCCCATATCTCGCGAACGGTTTGACCGAACCCGAAAATTCCTGTTGTATCTGAAAGTAGAAACTCGCCCGATTACAACGGTATGCGTATTTATTCCCTAGGCCATTCTGGTTAAGCGATTGGAGCAGCAGAAGTGCGAAAAATTTGTTGTCTTGTCAACCATTTCTTAGCTTCAAAGTCCCATATCTCGCGAACGGATTGACCTAACCCAAAAATTCTTGTTGCGTCTGAAAGTAGAAACTCGCCCGATTACAACGGTATGTGTATTTTTTCCCTAGGCCATTCTGGTTAAGCGTTTGGAGCAGCAGAATTGCGAAAAATTTTTTGCCTTCTCAACCATTTCTTGGCTTCAAACTCTCATATCTCGCGAACGGATTGACCTAACCCAAAAATTCCTATTGCATTAGAAAGTAGAAACTCGCCCGATTACAACGGTATGTGTATTTTTTCCCTAGGCCATTCTGGTTAAGCGTTTGGAGCAGCAGATTTGCGAAAAATTTGTTGTCCTGTCAACCATTTCTTAGCTTCAAAGTCCCATATCTCGCGAACGGATTGACCTAACCCAAAAATTCCTATTGCATTAGAAAGTAGAAACTCGCCCGATTACAACGGTGCGTGTATTTTTCCCCTAGGCCATTCTGGTTAAGCGTTTGGAGCAGCAGAATTGCGAAAAATTTGTTGTCTTCTCAACCATTTCTTAGCTTCAAACTCTCATATCTCGCGAACGGATTGTCCTAACCCAAAAATTCCTATTGCATTTTAAAGTAGAAACTCGCCAGATTACAACGGTACGTGTATTTTTTCCCTAGGCCATTCTGGTTAAGCGTTTGGAGCAGCAGATTTGCGAAAAATTTGTTGTCCTGTCAACCATTTCTTAGCTTCAAAGTCCCATATCTCGCGAACGGATTGACCTAACCCAAAAATTCCTATTGCATTTGAAAGTAGAAACTCGCCCGATTACAACGGTATGTGTATTTTTTCCCTAGGCCATTCTGGTTAAGTGTTTGGAGCAGCAGAATTGCGAAAAATTTGTTGCCTTCTCAACCATTTCTTGGCTTCAAACTCCCATGTCTCGCGAACGGGTTGACCTAACCCAAAAATTCCTTATGCATCTGAAAGTAGAAACTCGCCCGGTTACAACGGTACGTGTATTTTTCCCCTAGGGCATTCTGGTTAAGCGATTTGAGCAGCAGAAGTGCGAAAAATTTGTTGTCTTGTCAACCATTTCTTAGCTTCAAGGTCCCATATCTCGCGAACGGATTGACCGAACCCAAAAATTCCTATTGCATTTGAAAGTAGAAACTCGCCCGATTACAACGGTATGTGTATTTTTTCCCTAGGCCATTCTGGTTAAGCGTTTCGAGCAGCAGTATTGCGAAAAATTTGTTGTCTTCTCAACCATTTCTTAGCTTCAAAGTCCCATATCTGGCGAACGGATTGACCAAACCCAAAAATTCCTTCTGCGTCTGAAAGTAGAAACTCGCCCGGTTACAACGGTACGTGTATTTTTCCCCTAGGGCATTCTGGTTAAGCGATTTGAGCAGCAGAAGTGCGAAAAATTTGTTGTCTTGTCAACCATTTCTTAGCTTCAAGGTCCCATATCTCGCGAACGGATTGACCGAACCCAAAAATTCCTATTGCATTTGAAAGTAGAAACTCGCCCGATTACAACGGTATGTGTATTTTCTCCCTAGGGCATTCTAGTTAAGCGTTTGGAGCAGCAGAATTGCGAAAAATTTTTTGCCTTCTCAACCATTTCTTAGCTTCAAACTCCCATATCTCGCGAACGGATTGACCTAACCCAAAAATTCCTTATGCATCTGAAAGTAGAAACTCGCCCGATTACAACGGTATGTGTATTTTTCCCCTAGGCCATTCTGGTTAAGCGATTGGAGCAGCAGAATTGCGAAAAATTTGTTGTCCTCTCAACCATTTCTTAGCTTCAAACTCTCATATCTCGCGAACGGATTGTCCTAACCCAAAAATTCCTATTGCATTTTAAAGTAGAAACTCGCCAGATTACAACGGTACGTGTATTTTTCCCTAGCCCATTCTGGTTAAGCGTTTGGTGCAGCAGAATTGCGAAAGATTTGTTGTCTTGTCAACCATTTCTTAGCTTCAAACTCCCATATCTCGCGAACGGATTGACTTAACCGAAAAATTCCTATTGCGTCTGAAAGTAGAAACTCGCCCGATTAAAACGGTACGGGTATTTTTCCCCTAGGCCATTCTGGTTAAGCGATTGGAGCAGCAGAATTGCGAAAAATTTGTTGTCTTGTCAACCATTTCTTAGCTTCAAAGTCCCATATCTCGCGAACGGATTGACCTAACCCAAAAATTCCTGTTGCGTCTGAAAGTAGAAACTCGCCCGATTACAACGGTATGTGTATTTTTTCCCTAGGCCATTCTGGTTAAGCGTTTGGAGCAGCAGAATTGCGAAAAATTTTTTGCCTTCTCAACCATTTCTTGGCTTCAAACTCCCATATCTCGCGAACGGATTGACCTAACCCAAAAATTCCTATTGCATTTGAAAGTAGAAACTCGCCCGATTACAACGGTACCTGTATTTTTCCCCTAGGGCATTCTGGTTAAGCGATTGGAGCAGCAGAAGTGCGAGAAATTTGTTGTCTTGTCAACCATTTCTTAGCTTCAAAGTCCCATATCTGGCGAACGGATAGACCTAACCCAAAAATTCCTGTTGAGTCTGAATGTAGAAACTCGCCCGATTACAACGGTATGTGTATTTTTTCCCTAGGCCATTCTGGTTAAGCGTTTGGAGCAGCAGAATTGCGAAAAATTTTTTGCCTTCTCAACCATTTCTTGGCTTCAAACTCCCATATCTCGCGAACGGATTGACCTAACCCAAAAATTCCTTATGCATCTGAAAGTAGAAACTCGCCCGATTACAACGGTACGTGTATTTTTCCCCTAGGGCATTCTGGTTAAGCGATTGGAGCAGCAGAAGTGCGAGAAATTTGTTGTCTTGTCAACCATTTCTTAGCTTCAAAGTCCCATATCTCGCGAACGGATTGACCGAACCCGAAAATTCCTGTTGTATCTGAAAGTAGAAACTCGCCCGATTACAACGGTATGCGTATTTATTCCCTAGGCCATTCTGGTTAAGCGATTGGAGCAGCAGAAGTGCGAAAAATTTGTTGTCTTGTCAACCATTTCTTAGCTTCAAAGTCCCATATCTCGCGAACGGATTGACCTAACCCAAAAATTCTTGTTGCGTCTGAAAGTAGAAACTCGCCCGATTACAACGGTATGTGTATTTTTTCCCTAGGCCATTCTGGTTAAGCGTTTGGAGCAGCAGAATTGCGAAAAATTTTTTGCCTTCTCAACCATTTCTTGGCTTCAAACTCTCATATCGCGCGAACGGATTGACCTAACCCAAAAATTCCTATTGCATTAGAAAGTAGAAACTCGCCCGATTACAACGGTATGTGTATTTTTTCCCTATTCCATTCTGGTTAAGCGTTTGCAGCAGCAGAATTGCGAAAAATTTTTTGCCTTCTCAACCATTTCTTGGCTTCAAACTCCCATATCTCGCGAACGGATTGACCTAACCCAAAAATTCCTATTGCATTTGAAAGTAGAAACTCGCCCGATTACAACGGTACCTGTATTTTTCCCCTAGGGCATTCTGGTTAAGCGATTGGAGCAGCAGAAGTGCGAGAAATTTGTTGTCTTGTCAACCATTTCTTAGCTTCAAAGTTCCATATCTGGCGAACGGATAGACCTAACCCAAAAATTCCTGTTGAGTCTGAATGTAGAAACTCGCCCGATTACAACGGTATGTGTATTTTTTCCCTAGGCCATTCTGGTTAAGCGTTTGGAGCAGCAGAATTGCGAAAAATTTTTTGCCTTCTCAACCATTTCTTGGCTTCAAACTCCCATATCTCGCGAACGGATTGACCTAACCCAAAAATTCCTTATGCATCTGAAAGTAGAAACTCGCCCGATTACAACGGTACGTGTATTTTTCCCCTAGGGCATTCTGGTTAAGCGATTGGAGCAGCAGAAGTGCGAGAAATTTGTTGTCTTGTCAACCATTTCTTAGCTTCAAAGTCCCATATCTCGCGAACGGATTGACCGAACCCGAAAATTCCTGTTGTATCTGAAAGTAGAAACTCGCCCGATTACAACGGTATGCGTATTTATTCCCTAGGCCATTCTGGTTAAGCGATTGGAGCAGCAGAAGTGCGAGAAATTTGTTGTCTTGTCAACAATTTCTTAGCTTCAAAGTCCCATATCTCGCGAACGGTTTGACCGAACCCGAAAATTCCTGTTGTATCTGAAAGTAGAAACTCGCCCGATTACAACGGTATGCGTATTTATTCCCTAGGCCATTCTGGTTAAGCGATTGGAGCAGCAGAAGTGCGAAAAATTTGTTGTCTTGTCAACCATTTCTTAGCTTCAAAGTCCCATATCTCGCGAACGGATTGACCTAACCCAAAAATTCTTGTTGCGTCTGAAAGTAGAAACTCGCCCGATTACAACGGTATGTGTATTTTTTCCCTAGGCCATTCTGGTTAAGCGTTTGGAGCAGCAGAATTGCGAAAAATTTTTTGCCTTCTCAACCATTTCTTGGCTTCAAACTCTCATATCTCGCGAACGGATTGACCTAACCCAAAAATTCCTATTGCATTAGAAAGTAGAAACTCGCCCGATTACAACGGTATGTGTATTTTTTCCCTAGGCCATTCTGGTTAAGCGTTTGGAGCAGCAGATTTGCGAAAAATTTGTTGTCCTGTCAACCATTTCTTAGCTTCAAAGTCCCATATCTCGCGAACGGATTGACCTAACCCAAAAATTCCTATTGCATTAGAAAGTAGAAACTCGCCCGATTACAACGGTGCGTGTATTTTTCCCCTAGGCCATTCTGGTTAAGCGTTTGGAGCAGCAGAATTGCGAAAAATTTGTTGTCTTCTCAACCATTTCTTAGCTTCAAACTCTCATATCTCGCGAACGGATTGTCCTAACCCAAAAATTCCTATTGCATTTTAAAGTAGAAACTCGCCAGATTACAACGGTACGTGTATTTTTTCCCTAGGCCATTCTGGTTAAGCGTTTGGAGCAGCAGATTTGCGAAAAATTTGTTGTCCTGTCAACCATTTCTTAGCTTCAAAGTCCCATATCTCGCGAACGGATTGACCTAACCCAAAAATTCCTATTGCATTTGAAAGTAGAAACTCGCCCGATTACAACGGTATGTGTATTTTTTCCCTAGGCCATTCTGGTTAAGTGTTTGGAGCAGCAGAATTGCGAAAAATTTGTTGCCTTCTCAACCATTTCTTGGCTTCAAACTCCCATGTCTCGCGAACGGATTGACCTAACCCAAAAATTCCTTATGCATCTGAAAGTAGAAACTCGCCCGGTTACAACGGTACGTGTATTTTTCCCCTAGGGCATTCTGGTTAAGCGATTTGAGCAGCAGAAGTGCGAAAAATTTGTTGTCTTGTCAACCATTTCTTAGCTTCAAGGTCCCATATCTCGCGAACGGATTGACCGAACCCAAAAATTCCTATTGCATTTGAAAGTAGAAACTCGCCCGATTACAACGGTATGTGTATTTTTTCCCTAGGCCATTCTGGTTAAGCGTTTCGAGCAGCAGTATTGCGAAAAATTTGTTGTCTTCTCAACCATTTCTTAGCTTCAAAGTCCCATATCTGGCGAACGGATTGACCAAACCCAAAAATTCCTTCTGCGTCTGAAAGTAGAAACTCGCCCGGTTACAACGGTACGTGTATTTTTCCCCTAGGGCATTCTGGTTAAGCGATTTGAGCAGCAGAAGTGCGAAAAATTTGTTGTCTTGTCAACCATTTCTTAGCTTCAAGGTCCCATATCTCGCGAACGGATTGACCGAACCCAAAAATTCCTATTGCATTTGAAAGTAGAAACTCGCCCGATTACAACGGTATGTGTATTTTCTCCCTAGGGCATTCTAGTTAAGCGTTTGGAGCAGCAGAATTGCGAAAAATTTTTTGCCTTCTCAACCATTTCTTAGCTTCAAACTCCCATATCTCGCGAACGGATTGACCTAACCCAAAAATTCCTTATGCATCTGAAAGTAGAAACTCGCCCGATTACAACGGTATGTGTATTTTTCCCCTAGGCCATTCTGGTTAAGCGATTGGAGCAGCAGAATTGCGAAAAATTTGTTGTCTTCTCAACCATTTCTTAGCTTCAAACTCTCATATCTCGCGAACGGATTGTCCTAACCCAAAAATTCCTATTGCATTTTAAAGTAGAAACTCGCCAGATTACAACGGTACGTGTATTTTTTCCCTAGGCCATTCTGGTTAAGCGTTTGGAGCAGCAGATTTGCGAAAAATTTGTTGTCTTGTCAACCATTTCTTAGCTTCAAGGTCCCATATCTCGCGAACGGATTGACCGAACCCAAAAATTCCTATTGCATTTGAAAGTAGAAACTCGCCCGATTACAACGGTATGTGTA
This sequence comes from Ptiloglossa arizonensis, assembly GCF_051014685.1. Taxonomy (NCBI): domain Eukaryota; kingdom Metazoa; phylum Arthropoda; class Insecta; order Hymenoptera; family Colletidae; genus Ptiloglossa; species Ptiloglossa arizonensis. The sequence goes on from NW_027479670.1 coordinate 68,533, forward strand.
TTTTTTCCCTAGGCCATTCTGGTTAAGCGTTTCGAGCAGCAGTATTGCGAAAAATTTGTTGTCTTCTCAACCATTTCTTAGCTTCAAAGTCCCATATCTCGCGAACGGATTGACTAAACCCAAAAATTCCTTCTGCGTTTGAAAGTAGAAACTCGCCCGATTACAACGGTATGTGTATTTTTTCCCTAGGCCATTCTGGTTAAGCGTTTCGAGCAGCAGTATTGCGAAAAATTTGTTGTCTTCTCAACCATTTCTTAGCTTCAAAGTCCCATATCTCGCGAACGGATTTACCGAACCCAAAAATTCCTATTGTAACTGAAAGTAGAAACTCGCCCGATTACAACGGTATGCGTATTTTTTCCCTAGGCCATTCTGGTTAAGCGTTTGGAGCAGCAGATTTGCGACAAATTTGTTGTCTTCTCAAGCATTTCTTAGCTTCAAGGTACCATATCTCGCGATCGGATTGACCAAACCCAAAAATTCCTTCTGCGTCTGAAAGTAGAAACTCGCCCGATTTCAACGGTATGCGTATTTTATCCCTAGGCCATTCTGGTTAAGCGTTTGGAGCAGCAGAATTGCGAAAAATTTTTTGCCTTCTCAACCATTTCCTGGCTTCAAACTCCCATATCTCGCGAACGGATTGACCAAACCCAAAAATTCCTTCTGCGTCTGAAAGTAGAAACTCGCCCGATTACAACGGTATGTGTATTTTCCCCCTAGGCCATTCTGGTTAAGCGATTTGAGCAGCAGAAGTGCGAAAAATTTGTTGTCTTGTCAACCATTTCTTAGCTTCAAAGTCCCATATCTCGCGAACGGATTGACCTAACCCAAAAATTCCTATTGCATTTGAAAGTAGAAACTCGCCCGTTTACAACGGTATGTGTATTTTTTCCCTAGGCCATTCTGGTTAAGAGTTTGGAGCAGTAGAATTGCGAATAATTTTTTGCCTTCTCAACCATTTCTTGGCTTCAATCTCCCATATCTCGCGAACGGATTGACCTAACCGAAAAATTCCTATTGCGTCTGAAAGTAGAAACTCGCAGATTACAACGGTACGTTTTTTTTCCCCCTAGGGCATTCTGGTTAATCGATTGGAGCAGCAGAAGTGCGAAAAATTTGTTGTCTTGTCAACCATTTCTTAGCTTCAAAGTCCCATATCTCGCGAACGGATTGACCGAACCCAAAAATTCCTATTTTAACTGAATGTAGAAACTCGCCGGATTACAACGGTAGGTGTATTTTTCCCTAGCCCATTCTGGTTAAGCGTTTGGTGCAGCAGAATTGCGAAAGATTTGTTGTCTTCAAAACCATTTCTTAGCTTCAAACTCCCATATCTCGCGAACGGATTGACTTAACCGAAAAATTCCTATTGCGTCTGAAAGTAGAACCTCGCCCGATTAAAACGGTACGGGTATTTTTCCCCTAGGCCATTCTGGTTAAGCGATTGGAGCAGCAGAATTGCGAAAAATTTGTTGTCTTGTCAACCATTTCTTAGCTTCAAAGTCCCATATCTCGCGAACGGATTGACCTAACCCAAAAATTCCTGTTGCGTCTGAAAGTAGAAACTCGCCCGATTACAACGGTATGCGTATTTTCTCCCTAGGCCATTCTGGTTAAGCGTTTGGAGCAGCAGTATTGCGAAAAATTTGTTGTCTTCTCAACCATTTCTTAGCTTCAAAGTCCCATATCTGGCGAACGGATTGACCAAACCCAAAAATTCCTTCTGCGTCTGAAAGTAGAAACTCGCCCGGTTACAACGGTACGTGTATTTTTCCCCTAGGGCATTCTGGTTAAGCGATTTGAGCAGCAGAAGTGCGAAAAATTTGTTGTCTTGTCAACCATTTCTTAGCTTCAAGGTCCCATATCTCGCGAACGGATTGACCGAACCCAAAAATTCCTATTGCATTTGAAAGTAGAAACTCGCCCGATTACAACGGTATGTGTATTTTCTCCCTAGGGCATTCTAGTTAAGCGTTTGGAGCAGCAGAATTGCGAAAAATTTTTTGCCTTCTCAACCATTTCTTAGCTTCAAACTCCCATATCTCGCGAACGGATTGACCTAACCCAAAAATTCCTTATGCATCTGAAAGTAGAAACTCGCCCGATTACAACGGTATGTGTATTTTTCCCCTAGGCCATTCTGGTTAAGCGATTGGAGCAGCAGAATTGCGAAAAATTTGTTGTCTTCTCAACCATTTCTTAGCTTCAAACTCTCATATCTCGCGAACGGATTGTCCTAACCCAAAAATTCCTATTGCATTTTAAAGTAGAAACTCGCCAGATTACAACGGTACGTGTATTTTTTCCCTAGGCCATTCTGGTTAAGCGTTTGGAGCAGCAGATTTGCGAAAAATTTGTTGTCTTGTCAACCATTTCTTAGCTTCAAGGTCCCATATCTCGCGAACGGATTGACCGAACCCAAAAATTCCTATTGCATTTGAAAGTAGAAACTCGCCCGATTACAACGGTATGTGTATTTTTTCCCTAGGCCATTCTGGTTAAGCGTTTCGAGCAGCAGTATTGCGAAAAATTTGTTGTCTTCTCAACCATTTCTTAGCTTCAAAGTCCCATATCTCGCGAACGGATTGACCAAACCCAAAAATTCCTTCTGCGTTTGAAAGTAGAAACTCGCCCGATTACAACGGTATGTGTATTTTTTCCCTAGGCCATTCTGGTTAAGCGTTTCGAGCAGCAGTATTGCGAAAAATTTGTTGTCTTCTCAACCATTTCTTAGCTTCAAAGTCCCATATCTCGCGAACGGATTTACCGAACCCAAAAATTCCTATTGTAACTGAAAGTAGAAACTCGCCCGATTACAACGGTATGCGTATTTTTTCCCTAGGCCATTCTGGTTAAGCGTTTGGAGCAGCAGATTTGCGACAAATTTGTTGTCTTCTCAAGCATTTCTTAGCTTCAAGGTACCATATCTCGCGATCGGATTGACCAAACCCAAAAATTCCTTCTGCGTCTGAAAGTAGAAACTCGCCCGATTTCAACGGTATGCGTATTTTATCCCTAGGCCATTCTGGTTAAGCGTTTGGAGCAGCAGAATTGCGAAAAATTTTTTGCCTTCTCAACCATTTCCTGGCTTCAAACTCCCATATCTCGCGAACGGATTGACCAAACCCAAAAATTCCTTCTGCGTCTGAAAGTAGAAACTCGCCCGATTACAACGGTATGTGTATTTTCCCCCTAGGCCATTCTGGTTAAGCGATTTGAGCAGCAGAAGTGCGAAAAATTTGTTGTCTTGTCAACCATTTCTTAGCTTCAAAGTCCCATATCTCGCGAACGGATTGACCTAACCCAAAAATTCCTATTGCATTTGAAAGTAGAAACTCGCCCGTTTACAACGGTATGTGTATTTTTTCCCTAGGCCATTCTGGTTAAGAGTTTGGAGCAGTAGAATTGCGAATAATTTTTTGCCTTCTCAACCATTTCTTGGCTTCAATCTCCCATATCTCGCGAACGGATTGACCTAACCGAAAAATTCCTATTGCGTCTGAAAGTAGAAACTCGCAGATTACAACGGTACGTTTTTTTTCCCCCTAGGGCATTCTGGTTAATCGATTGGAGCAGCAGAAGTGCGAAAAATTTGTTGTCTTGTCAACCATTTCTTAGCTTCAAAGTCCCATATCTCGCGAACGGATTGACCGAACCCAAAAATTCCTATTTTAACTGAATGTAGAAACTCGCCGGATTACAACGGTAGGTGTATTTTTCCCTAGCCCATTCTGGTTAAGCGTTTGGTGCAGCAGAATTGCGAAAGATTTGTTGTCTTCAAAACCATTTCTTAGCTTCAAACTCCCATATCTCGCGAACGGATTGACTTAACCGAAAAATTCCTATTGCGTCTGAAAGTAGAACCTCGCCCGATTAAAACGGTACGGGTATTTTTCCCCTAGGCCATTCTGGTTAAGCGATTGGAGCAGCAGAATTGCGAAAAATTTGTTGTCTTGTCAACCATTTCTTAGCTTCAAAGTCCCATATCTCGCGAACGGATTGACCTAACCCAAAAATTCCTGTTGCGTCTGAAAGTAGAAACTCGCCCGATTACAACGGTATGCGTATTTTTTCCCTAGGCCATTCTGGTTAAGCGTTTGGAGCAGCAGAATTGCGAAAAATTTTTTGCCTTCTCAACCATTTCTTGGCTTCAAACTCCCATATCTCGCGAACGGATTGACCTAACCCAAAAATTCCTATTGCATTTGAAAGTAGAAACTCGCCCGATTACAACGGTACCTGTATTTTTCCCCTAGGGCATTCTGGTTAAGCGATTGGAGCAGCAGAAGTGCGAGAAATTTGTTGTCTTGTCAACCATTTCTTAGCTTCAAAGTCCCATATCTGGCGAACGGATAGACCTAACCCAAAAATTCCTGTTGAGTCTGAATGTAGAAACTCGCCCGATTACAACGGTATGTGTATTTTTTCCCTAGGCCATTCTGGTTAAGCGTTTGGAGCAGCAGAATTGCGAAAAATTTTTTGCCTTCTCAACCATTTCTTGGCTTCAAACTCCCATATCTCGCGAACGGATTGACCTAACCCAAAAATTCCTTATGCATCTGAAAGTAGAAACTCGCCCGATTACAACGGTACGTGTATTTTTCCCCTAGGGCATTCTGGTTAAGCGATTGGAGCAGCAGAAGTGCGAGAAATTTGTTGTCTTGTCAACCATTTCTTAGCTTCAAAGTCCCATATCTCGCGAACGGATTGACCGAACCCGAAAATTCCTGTTGTATCTGAAAGTAGAAACTCGCCCGATTACAACGGTATGCGTATTTATTCCCTAGGCCATTCTGGTTAAGCGATTGGAGCAGCAGAAGTGCGAAAAATTTGTTGTCTTGTCAACCATTTCTTAGCTTCAAAGTCCCATATCTCGCGAACGGATTGACCTAACCCAAAAATTCTTGTTGCGTCTGAAAGTAGAAACTCGCCCGATTACAACGGTATGTGTATTTTTTCCCTAGGCCATTCTGGTTAAGCGTTTGGAGCAGCAGAATTGCGAAAAATTTTTTGCCTTCTCAACCATTTCTTGGCTTCAAACTCTCATATCTCGCGAACGGATTGACCTAACCCAAAAATTCCTATTGCATTAGAAAGTAGAAACTCGCCCGATTACAACGGTATGTGTATTTTTTCCCTAGGCCATTCTGGTTAAGCGTTTGGAGCAGCAGAATTGCGAAAAATTTTTTGCCTTCTCAACCATTTCTTGGCTTCAAACTCCCATATCTCGCGAACGGATTGACCTAACCCAAAAATTCCTATTGCATTTGAAAGTAGAAACTCGCCCGATTACAACGGTACCTGTATTTTTCCCCTAGGGCATTCTGGTTAAGCGATTGGAGCAGCAGAAGTGCGAGAAATTTGTTGTCTTGTCAACCATTTCTTAGCTTCAAAGTTCCATATCTGGCGAACGGATAGACCTAACCCAAAAATTCCTGTTGAGTCTGAATGTAGAAACTCGCCCGATTACAACGGTATGTGTATTTTTTCCCTAGGCCATTCTGGTTAAGCGTTTGGAGCAGCAGAATTGCGAAAAATTTTTTGCCTTCTCAACCATTTCTTGGCTTCAAACTCCCATATCTCGCGAACGGATTGACCTAACCCAAAAATTCCTTATGCATCTGAAAGTAGAAACTCGCCCGATTACAACGGTACGTGTATTTTTCCCCTAGGGCATTCTGGTTAAGCGATTGGAGCAGCAGAAGTGCGAGAAATTTGTTGTCTTGTCAACCATTTCTTAGCTTCAAAGTCCCATATCTCGCGAACGGATTGACCGAACCCGAAAATTCCTGTTGTATCTGAAAGTAGAAACTCGCCCGATTACAACGGTATGCGTATTTATTCCCTAGGCCATTCTGGTTAAGCGATTGGAGCAGCAGAAGTGCGAAAAATTTGTTGTCTTGTCAACCATTTCTTAGCTTCAAAGTCCCATATCTCGCGAACGGATTGACCTAACCCAAAAATTCTTGTTGCGTCTGAAAGTAGAAACTCGCCCGATTACAACGGTATGTGTATTTTTTCCCTAGGCCATTCTGGTTAAGAGTTTGGAGCAGTAGAATTGCGAATAATTTTTTGCCTTCTCAACCATTTCTTGGCTTCAATCTCCCATATCTCGCGAACGGATTGACCTAACCGAAAAATTCCTATTGCGTCTGAAAGTAGAAACTCGCAGATTACAACGGTACGTTTTTTTTCCCCCTAGGGCATTCTGGTTAATCGATTGGAGCAGCAGAAGTGCGAAAAATTTGTTGTCTTGTCAACCATTTCTTAGCTTCAAAGTCCCATATCTCGCGAACGGATTAACCGAACCCAAAAATTCCTATTTTAACTGAATGTAGAAACTCGCCGGATTACAACGGTAGGTGTATTTTTCCCTAGCCCATTCTGGTTAAGCGTTTGGTGCAGCAGAATTGCGAAAGATTTGTTGTCTTCAAAACCATTTCTTAGCTTCAAACTCCCATATCTCGCGAACGGATTGACTTAACCGAAAAATTCCTATTGCGTCTGAAAGTAGAAACTCGCCCGATTAAAACGGTACGGGTATTTTTCCCCTAGGCCATTCTGGTTAAGCGATTGGAGCAGCAGAATTGCGAAAAATTTGTTGTCTTGTCAACCATTTCATAGCTTCAAAGTCCCATATCTCGCGAACGGATTGACCTAACCCAAAAATTCCTGTTGCGTCTGAAAGTAGAAACTCGCCCGATTACAACGGTATGTGTATTTTTTCCCTAGGCCATTCTGGTTAAGCGTTTGGAGCAGCAGAATTGCGAAAAATTTTTTGCCTTCTCAACCATTTCTTGGCTTCAAACTCCCATATCTCGCGAACGGATTGACCTAACCCAAAAATTCCTATTGCATTTGAAAGTAGAAACTCGCCCGATTACAACGGTACCTGTATTTTTCCCCTAGGGCATTCTGGTTAAGCGATTGGAGCAGCAGAAGTGCGAGAAATTTGTTGTCTTGTCAACCATTTCTTAGCTTCAAAGTCCCATATCTGGCGAACGGATAGACCTAACCCAAAAATTCCTGTTGAGTCTGAATGTAGAAACTCGCCCGATTACAACGGTATGTGTATTTTTTCCCTAGGCCATTCTGGTTAAGCGTTTGGAGCAGCAGAATTGCGAAAAATTTTTTGCCTTCTCAACCATTTCTTGGCTTCAAACTCCCATATCTCGCGAACGGATTGACCTAACCCAAAAATTCCTTATGCATCTGAAAGTAGAAACTCGCCCGATTACAACGGTACGTGTATTTTTCCCCTAGGGCATTCTGGTTAAGCGATTGGAGCAGCAGAAGTGCGAGAAATTTGTTGTCTTGTCAACCATTTCTTAGCTTCAAAGTCCCATATCTCGCGAACGGATTGACCGAACCCGAAAATTCCTGTTGTATCTGAAAGTAGAAACTCGCCCGATTACAACGGTATGCGTATTTATTCCCTAGGCCATTCTGGTTAAGCGATTGGAGCAGCAGAAGTGCGAAAAATTTGTTGTCTTGTCAACCATTTCTTAGCTTCAAAGTCCCATATCTCGCGAACGGATTGACCTAACCCAAAAATTCTTGTTGCGTCTGAAAGTAGAAACTCGCCCGATTACAACGGTATGTGTATTTTTTCCCTAGGCCATTCTGGTTAAGAGTTTGGAGCAGTAGAATTGCGAATAATTTTTTGCCTTCTCAACCATTTCTTGGCTTCAATCTCCCATATCTCGCGAACGGATTGACCTAACCGAAAAATTCCTATTGCGTCTGAAAGTAGAAACTCGCAGATTACAACGGTACGTTTTTTTTCCCCCTAGGGCATTCTGGTTAATCGATTGGAGCAGCAGAAGTGCGAAAAATTTGTTGTCTTGTCAACCATTTCTTAGCTTCAAAGTCCCATATCTCGCGAACGGATTAACCGAACCCAAAAATTCCTATTTTAACTGAATGTAGAAACTCGCCGGATTACAACGGTAGGTGTATTTTTCCCTAGCCCATTCTGGTTAAGCGTTTGGTGCAGCAGAATTGCGAAAGATTTGTTGTCTTCAAAACCATTTCTTAGCTTCAAACTCCCATATCTCGCGAACGGATTGACTTAACCGAAAAATTCCTATTGCGTCTGAAAGTAGAAACTCGCCCGATTAAAACGGTACGGGTATTTTTCCCCTAGGCCATTCTGGTTAAGCGATTGGAGCAGCAGAATTGCGAAAAATTTGTTGTCTTGTCAACCATTTCATAGCTTCAAAGTCCCATATCTCGCGAACGGATTGACCTAACCCAAAAATTCCTGTTGCGTCTGAAAGTAGAAACTCGCCCGATTACAACGGTATGTGTATTTTTTCCCTAGGCCATTCTGGTTAAGCGTTTGGAGCAGCAGAATTGCGAAAAATTTTTTGCCTTCTCAACCATTTCTTGGCTTCAAACTCCCATATCTCGCGAACGGATTGACCTAACCCAAAAATTCCTATTGCATTTGAAAGTAGAAACTCGCCCGATTACAACGGTACCTGTATTTTTCCCCTAGGGCATTCTGGTTAAGCGATTGGAGCAGCAGAAGTGCGAGAAATTTGTTGTCTTGTCAACCATTTCTTAGCTTCAAAGTCCCATATCTGGCGAACGGATAGACCTAACCCAAAAATTCCTGTTGAGTCTGAATGTAGAAACTCGCCCGATTACAACGGTATGTGTATTTTTTCCCTAGGCCATTCTGGTTAAGCGTTTGGAGCAGCAGAATTGCGAAAAATTTTTTGCCTTCTCAACCATTTCTTGGCTTCAAACTCCCATATCTCGCGAACGGATTGACCTAACCCAAAAATTCCTTATGCATCTGAAAGTAGAAACTCGCCCGATTACAACGGTACGTGTATTTTTCCCCTAGGGCATTCTGGTTAAGCGATTGGAGCAGCAGAAGTGCGAGAAATTTGTTGTCTTGTCAACCAATTCTTAGCTTCAAAGTCCCATATCTCGCGAACGGATTGACCGAACCCGAAAATTCCTGTTGTATCTGAAAGTAGAAACTCGCCCGATTACAACGGTATGCGTATTTATTCCCTAGGCCATTCTGGTTAAGCGATTGGAGCAGCAGAAGTGCGAAAAATTTGTTGTCTTGTCAACCATTTCTTAGCTTCAAAGTCCCATATCTCGCGAACGGATTGACCTAACCCAAAAATTCTTGTTGCGTCTGAAAGTAGAAACTCGCCCGATTACAACGGTACGTGTATTTTTCCCCTAGGCCATTCTGGTTAAGCGATTGGAGCAGCAGATATGCGAAAAATTTGTTGTCTTCTCAACCATTTCTTAGCTTCAAACTCTCATATCTCGCGAACGGATTGACCTAACCCAAAAATTCCTATTGCATTAGAAAGTAGAAACTCGCCCGATTACATCGGTATGTGTATTTTTTCCCTAGGGCATTCTGGTTAAGCGTTTGGAGCAGCAGAATTGCGAAAAATTTTTTGCCTTCTCAACCATTTCTTGTCTTCAAACTCCCGTATCTCGCCAACGGATTGACCTAACCCAAAAATTCCTTATGCATCTGAAAGAAGAAACTCGCCCGATTACAACGGTACGTGTATTTTTCCCCTAGGGCATTCTGGTTAAGCGATTGGAGCAGCAGAAGTGCGAAAAATTTGTTGTCTTGTCAACCATTTCTTAGCTTCAAAGTTCCATATCTCGCGAACGGATTGACCGAACCCAAAAATTCCTATTTTAGCTGAATGTAGAAACTCGCCGGATTACAACGGTATGTGTATTTTTCCCTAGCCCATTCTGGTTAAGCGTTTGGTGCAGCAGAATTGCGAAAAATTTGTTGCCTTCTCAACCATTTCTTGGCTTCAAACTCCCATGTCTCGCGAACGGATTGACCTAACCCAAAAATTCCTTATGCATCTGAAAGTAGAAACTCGCCCGGTTACAACGGTACGTGTATTTTTTCCCTAGGCCATTCTGGTTAAGAGTTTGGAGCAGCAGAAGTGCGAAAAATTTGTTGTCTTGTCAACCATTTCTTAGCTTCAAGGTCCCATATCTCGCGAACGGATTGACCTAACCCAAAAATTCCTATTGTAACTGAAAGTAGAGACTCGCCCGATTACAACGGTATGCGTATTTTTTCCCTAGGCCATTCTGGTTAAGCGTTTGGAGCAGCAGATTTGCGAAAAATTTGTTGTCTTCTCGTCCATTTCTTAGCTTCAAACACTCATATCTCGCGAACGGATTGACCTGGCCCAAAAATTCCTATTGCATTTGAAAGTAGAAACTCGCCCGGTTACAACGGTACGTGTATTTTTCCCCTAGGGCATTCTGGTTAAGCGATTTGAGCAGCAGAAGTGCGAAAAATTTGTTGTCTTGTCAACCATTTCTTAGCTTCAAGGTCCCATATCTCGCGAACGGATTGACCGAACCCAAAAATTCCTATTGCATTTGAAAGTAGAAACTCGCCCGATTACAACGGTATGTGTATTTTTTCCCTAGGGCATTCTAGTTAAGCGTTTGGAGCAGCAGAATTGCGAAAAATTTGTTGTCTTGTCAACCATTTCTTAGCTTCAAAGTCCCATATCTCGCGAACGGATTGACCTAACCCAAAAATTCCTATCGCATTTGAAAGTAGAAACTCGCCCGATTACAACGGTATGTGTATTTTCTCCCTAGGGCATTCTAGTTAAGCGTTTGGAGCAGCAGAATTGCGAAAAATTTGTTGTCTTGTCAACCATTTCCTAGCTTCAAAGTCCCATATCTCGCGAACGGATTGACCTAACCCAAAAATTCCTATTGCATTTGAAAGTAGAAACTCGCCCGATTACAACGGTACGTGTATTTTTCCCCTAGGCCATTCTGGTTAAGCGATTGGAGCAGCAGAAGTGCGAAAAATTTGTTGTCTTGTCAACCATTACTTAGATTCAAAGTCCCTTATCTCGCGAACGGATTAACCGAACCCAAAAATTCCTATTGTATCCGAAAGTAGAAACTTGCCCGATTACAACGGTATGCGTATTTTTTCCCTAGCCCATTCTGGTTAAGCGTTTGGAGCAGCAGAATTGCGAAAAATTTTTTGCCTTCTCAACCATTTCTTGGATTCAAACTCCCATATCTCGCGACCGGATTGACCTAATTCAAAAATTCCTGTTGCGTCTGAAAGTAGAAACTCGCCCGATTTCAACGGTACGTGTATTTATCCCCTAGGCCATTCTGGTTAAGCGGTGGAGCAGCAGAATTGCGAAAAATTTGTTGCCTTCTCAATCATTTCTTGGATTCAAACTCCCATATCTCGCGAACGGATTGACCGAACCCAAAAATTCCTATTGTAACTGAAAGTAGAAACTCGCCCGATTACAACGGTATGCGTATTTTTTCCCTACCCCATTCTGGTTAAGCGTTTGGAGCAGCAGAATTGCGAAAAATTTTTTGCCTTCTCAACCATTTCTTGGATTCAAACTCCCATATCTCGCGACCGGATTGACCTAATTCAAAAATTCCTGTTGCGTCTGAAAGTAGAAACTCGCCCGATTACAACGGTATGTGTATTTTTTCCCTAGCCCATTCTGGTTAAGCGTTTGGAGCAGCAGAATTGCGAAAAATTTGTTGCCTTCTAAACCATTTCTTAGCTTCAATCTCCCATATCTCGCGAACGGATTGACTTAACCGAAAAATTCCTATTGCTTCTGAAAGTAGAAACTCGCCCGATTACAACGGTACGTGTATTTTTCCCCTAGGGCATTCTGGTTAAGCGATTTGAGCAGCAGAAGTGCGAAAAATGTGTTGTCTTGTCAACCATTTCTTAGCTTCAAGGTCCCATATCTCGCGAACGGATTGACCGAACCCAAAAATTCCTATTGTAACTGAAAGTAGAGACTCGCCCGATTACAACGGTATGTGTATTTTTCCCCTAGGCCGTTCTGGTTAAGCGATTGGAGCAGCAGAAGTGCGAAAAATTTGTTGTCTTGTCAACCATTTCTTAGCTTCAAAGTCCCATATCTCGCGAACGGATTGACCTAACCCAAAAATTCCTATTGCATTTGAAAGTAGAAACTCGCCCGATTACAACGGTACGTGTATTTTTACCCTAGGCCATTCTGGTTAAGCGATTGGAGCAGCAGAAGTGCGAGAAATTTGTTGTCTTGTCAACCATTTCTTAGCTTCAAAGTCCCATATCTCGCGAACGGATTGACCGAACCCGAAAATTCCTGTTGTATCTGAAAGTAGAAACTCGCCCGATTACAACGGTATGCGTATTTATTCCCTAGGCCATTCTGGTTAAGCGATTGGAGCAGCAGAAGTGCGAAAAATTTGTTGTCTTGTCAACCATTTCTTAGCTTCAAAGTCCCATATCTCGCGAACGGATTGACCTAACCCAAAAATTCTTGTTGCGTCTGAAAGTAGAAACTCGCCCGATTACAACGGTATGTGTATTTTTTCCCTAGGCCATTCTGGTTAAGAGTTTGGAGCAGTAGAATTGCGAATAATTTTTTGCCTTCTCAACCATTTCTTGGCTTCAATCTCCCATATCTCGCGAACGGATTGACCTAACCGAAAAATTCCTATTGCGTCTGAAAGTAGAAACTCGCAGATTACAACGGTACGTTTTTTTTCCCCCTAGGGCATTCTGGTTAATCGATTGGAGCAGCAGAAGTGCGAAAAATTTGTTGTCTTGTCAACCATTTCTTAGCTTCAAAGTCCCATATCTCGCGAACGGATTAACCGAACCCAAAAATTCCTATTTTAACTGAATGTAGAAACTCGCCGGATTACAACGGTAGGTGTATTTTTCCCTAGCCCATTCTGGTTAAGCGTTTGGTGCAGCAGAATTGCGAAAGATT